>NC_069506.1:293130504-293350504 GCF_027579735.1 Bombina bombina
GACCAACAATTCAAAATAAAATTAAAGGGACATAAAACATTGTTTTGTTCTTTCATCATACATATTAAACAAACGATTTGAAAAAAACTATTCATCGTACTTTGATTGTCATATTAGCTTTATTCTTTGGTATCCTTTGTTAAAGGAGCATCCATTCACTATGGGGAGCTAGATGAGCACACCAGGTGAGCCAATGACAAGTGGCATATATCTGCTGTAACCAATCAGCATCTAGCTACCAGCACCCCATTGCTGCTCTTGAGCCTACCTACGTATGTTTTTTTAACAAAGGATACCAAGAGAATGGCGAAATTAGATAATAGAAGTAAATTGGAAGGTTGTTTAAATTTTTACTTTACTGTTACATTAAATATGTCATACTTTTTTATTTTGAAAATAGTGCAGGGCCATAGACAATTTATTCTACATAATAAGCACAAAGAACAGCTGTGGACTAAAAATCTAACTTAATATGCAGGAAACCCAGCGCTCTTAAAGGGACACTAAACCCCACAATTTTCTTTCATGATTCAGATAGAGGATACAATTTTAAGCAACTTTCCAATTTACTTCTATTATCTAAGTTGCTTTTTTCTTTAGATATCCTTTGATGCAGAAATAGCAATGCACATGGATGAGCCAATCACATGAGGCATCTATGTGCAGCCACCAAGCAGCAGCTACTGAGCCTATCTAGGGGCGCGATCCGATATAGATCATAGTTTGCGGCGCAAGCGAGGGAACCCCCGCCGCCCGTAGTTTCAGCTCGCAACTCAAGCTATCACATATACGGCGCCGTCAGAGGCTAAAGTGCCGTAAGTCTGACAAACCAGCAATTTCCAGAAATCTGCGTAAGTACAAATTTCTGGAGTCGCCAGTGACTTACGGCACTTTAGAAACTGCTGGCGCCTACAAAACCTGACTAAGTTATAAAATCACCCGTACTGTCTAACACGCCTCCCAAACATAGCCCGACACGTCTAACCCTCTATCCGCTATCCCCCCTCACTATCCTAACAATAAGAAATGTATTAACCCCTAAACCGCCGCTCCTGGATAGTGATGTTGCGAACTTAAAAATTTCGGTTCGCAAACGGCGGACTCGAACTTCCGCTATTGTTCGCGAACCGGGCAAACCGCCATTGACTTCAATAGGCTGGCGAACTTTAAAACCCACAAGGACTCTTTCTGGCCACAATAGTGATGGAAAAGTTGTTTCAAGGGTACTAACACCTGGACTGTGGCATGCTGGAGGGGGATCCATGGCAAAACTCCCATGGAAAATTACATAGTTGATGCAGAGTCTGTTTTTAACCCATAAAGGGCCTAAATCACCTAACATTCCTAAATTGTTTGGAATAACGTGCTTTAAAACATCAGGTATGTTGTATCGATCAGATAGTGTAAGGGTTACGCCCGCTTCACAGTGACAGACCAAACTCCCCGTGTAACGCACCGCAAACAACTGCAAACAGTCCATTTGCACAACCACGAGATAGATTTGATAGATAGATACATAGATTACATAGCTCAATAGATGCAATATACATTTGATAGATACGAATTACATAGATCAAAAGATGCAATATACATTTGATAGATACGAATTACATAGATCAAAAGATGCAATATACATTTGATAGATACGAATTGCATAGATCAATAGATTCAATATACATTTGATAGATACGATTGATAGTTAGATAGATTTGATAGATAAATAGATAGATTTGAAAGATATATAATTTCCCTGACAGAGTATAACAATAAGACATGCGGTCTGGGACCCGTGGTGTGTTAAGTAGTACTATTCTTAGCAGTTTATTACTACCTGTTACTCCCCCTATCGGGGGAGGTCTATATGGCCTGCATTTTTGGATCAGGGAGATGGAAGAAGATAATTGGTCTGTCCTCCTACTTCAAATTTGTCCTAAACACAAGTGGCTGTCTCAAAACAGTCCGGCCACGAGATAGATAGATTTGATAGATAGATATACATAGATTGATAGTTAGATAGAATCGATAGAAGATAAATAGATAGATTTGATAGATATATAATTACCCTGACAAAGTATAATAATAAAACATGCGGTCTGGGACCCATGGTAACTAGGTTGTGTTAAGTAGTACTATTCTTAGCACTTTAATCCCTGTTACTCCCCCTATCGGGGGAGGTCTATATGGCCTGCCTGATTACACTGACCAAATATAACAATAAGACATGCGGCCTGGGACCCACGGTAACTAGGTTGTGTTAAGTATTACTGTTGTTATTAGTTTAATACCTGTTACTCCCCCTATCGGGGGAGGTCTATATGGCCTGCATGATTACCCTGACAAAGTATAACAACAAAACATGCGGTCTTGGACCCATGGTAACTAAGTTGTGTTAAGTAGTACTGTTCTTATTAGTTTATTAATACCTGTTACTCCCCCTATCGGGG
The DNA here is from genome assembly GCF_027579735.1 of Bombina bombina. Classification (NCBI taxonomy): domain Eukaryota; kingdom Metazoa; phylum Chordata; class Amphibia; order Anura; family Bombinatoridae; genus Bombina; species Bombina bombina. The sequence continues at coordinate 293,132,949 of NC_069506.1, forward strand.
GAGGTCTATATGGCCTGCATGATTACCCTGACAAAGTATAACAACAAAACATGCGGCCTGGGACCCATGGTAACTAGGTTGTGTTAAGTAGTACTATTCTTATTAGTTTAATACCTGTTACTCCCCCTATCGGGGGAGGTCTATATGGCCTGCATGATTACCCTGACAAAGTATAACAACCAAACATGCGGTCTGGGACCCATGGTGGTACTGGTATAACTAGGTTGTCTTAAGTAGTACTATTCTTAGCAGTTTAATCCCTGTGATTGGTCTGTCCTCCTACTTCAAATTTGGCAAAAACACAAGTGGCTGTCTCAAAACAGTCCGGACACGAGATAGATAGATTTGATAGATAGATATACATAGATTGATAGTTAGATAGAATCGATAGAAGATAAATAGATAGATTTGTTAGATATATAATTACCCTGACAAAGTATAATAATTAAACATGCGGTATGGGACCCATGGTAACTAGGTTGTGTTAAGTAGTACTATTCTTAGCACTTTAATCCCTGTAACTCCCCCTATCGGGGGAGGTCTATATGGCCTGCATGATTACCCTTACAAAGTATAATAACAAGACATGCGATCTGAGACCCATGGTAACTAGGTTGTGTTAAGTAGTACTATTCTTAGCACTTTCATCCCTGTTACTCCCCTTGTTGGGGGAGGTCTATATGGCCTGCATGATTACCCTTACAAAATATAATAATAAAACATTGCTGTGGGACTGGCACACAGGTCTGATGGAAAATGAAATTAGATTAAACTTGCAATTAGCAAACTAATCTAAAAGTTTTTTTTTTTAATTTAAAATAATGTTACACCAGATATGAGTGGTGGCACAGAGCAATTAATAACAGTATATGCTGTGTGCCTGAGAGACCCAGGCCTGATGGAAAATGAAATTAGATTACACTAACAAACTAATGTAAATTTGTTTTTTTTTTAAATTTACAATAATGTTACGTTACACCACCAGATATAAGTGGTGGTACAGAGCAATTAATCACAGTATATGCTTGCTGTGGGCCTGGCACACAGGCCTGATGGAAAATGAAATTAGATTAAACTTGCAATTAGCAAACTAATGTAAAAGTTTTTTTTTTTTAAATTGAAAATAATGTTACACCACCAGATATGAGTGGTGGCACAGAGGAATTAATCACAGTATATGCTTGCTGTTGGCCTGGCACACAGGCCTGATGGAAAATGAAATTAGATTAAACTTGCAATTAGCAAACTAATGTAAAAGTTTTTTTTGTTTTTTTTTTAATTTACACTAATGTTAGACCACCAGATATGAGTGGTGGCACAGAGGAATTAATCACAGTATATGATGTGTGCCTGGCACACAGGCCTGATGGAAAATGAAATTAGATTAATCTTGCAATTAGCAAACTAATGTAAAAGTTTTTTTTTGTTTTTTTTTCATTTACACTAATGTTAGACCACCAGATATGAGTGGTGACACAGAGGAATTAATCACAAAATATGCTGTGTGCCTGGCACACAGGCCTGATGGAAAATGAAATTAGATTAAACTTGCAATTAGCAAACTAATGTAAAAGTTTTTTTTGTTTTTTTTTAATTTACACTAATGTTAGACCACCAGATATGAGTGGTGGCACAGAGGAATTAATCACAGTATATGATGTGTGCCTGGCACACAGGCCTGATGGAAAATGAAATTAGATTAATCTTGCAATTAGCAAACTAATGTAAAAGTTTTTTTTTGTTTTTTTTTTCATTTACACTAATGTTAGACCACCAGATATGAGTGGTGGCACAGAGGAATTAATCACAAAATATGCTGTGTGCCTGGCACACAGGCCTGATGGAAAATGAAATTAGATTAAACTTGCAATTAGCAAACTAATGTAAAAGTTTTTTTTTTTTTATTTAAAATAATGTTACACCACCAGATATGAGTGGTGGCAGTGAGCAAGTTGGCACAATATATGCTGTGAGGCTCACACACAGGCTGGTGGCAGGCAGGCAAATGCAAAAAAAAAAAAAACGACTGGAGTTCTAGCCCTATGCAAAAAAAAAAAAAAAAAAAGACTGGAAAACAAAAACAAAAAAAAGCCAGATGTAGCCCTAAAAATGGCTTTTTGGGGTGCTGTCCTTACAGCAGAGATCAGATGAGTCCTTCAGGACTGTAGTGGAGACTAAATACACTAGCCTAGCTATCAATTTCCTTAAAAAATCAGGAGCTTCAACACTAAACCTCCTCTCTCTTCAAAAGCTGCATCACAATGATTCTAAAATGGCTGCTGCCCGGGACCTGAGAGGGTCTGGAAGGGAGTGTCTGCTGCTGATTGGCTGTAATGTGTCTGCAGACTGTGAGATACAGGGTCAAAGTTTCCTCAATGATGATGAATAGGGGGCGGAACGAACATCGCATATGTTCGCCCGCGGCGGCGAACGCGAACAAGCAATGTTTGCCGGGAACTGTTCTCCGGCGAACAGTTCGGGACATCACTACTCCTGGACCCCGCCGCCACCTAATAAAGTTATTAACCCCTAAACCGCCGCTCCCGGACCCCGCTGCCAGCTATATTAAATCTATAACCCCCTAATGTGAGCCCCTACCCCGCCGCCATCTACCTTACCTACCCCCTAAAGTGAGCCCCTTACACCGCCGCCATCTACCTTACCTACCCCCTAAAGTGAGCCCCTACTCCGCCGCCATCTACCTTACCTACCCCCTAAAGTGAGCCCCTTACACCAGCGCCATCTACCTTACCTACCCCCTAAAGTGAGCCCCTACCCCGCCGCCATCTACCTTACCTACCCACGAAAGTGAGCCCCTTACACCGCCGCCTTCTACCTTACCTACCCCCTAAAGTGAGCTCCTACCCCAATCGCCGCCATCTACCTTACCTACCCCCTAAAGTGAGCTCCTACCCCAATCGGATTGAACTTGAATCTGATTGGCTGATTCAATCAGCCAATCAGATTTTTCTACCTTAATTCCGATTGGCTGATAGAATCCTATCAGCCAATCGTAATTCGACGGACGCCATCTTGGATGACGTAATTTAAAGGTACCTCATTCAGTCTTCGTGCCGGATGGATGCTCCGCGGCGGAGGAGCGAAGAAAGAAGATTGAAGATGCTGCTTTGCTTGAAGACATCGCCGGATGGAAGAAGACTTCTCTGCCGCTTGCTTGAAGACATCGCCCGGATGGAAGAAGACTTCTTTGCCGCTTGATTGAAGACATCGCCGGATGGAAGAAGACTTCTCTGCCGCTTGATTGAAGACATTGCTCTGATCGGATGAAGAGTTCTGCCCGGCTGGGTGAAGACAAGGTAGGGAGATCTTCAGGGGGGTAGTGTTAGGTTTTTTTAAGGAGGGTTTGGGTGGGTTTAGAATAGATGTATGTGGGTGGTGGGTTGTAATGTTGGGGGGTGGTATTGTGTGTTTTTTTACAGGCAAAAGAGCTGTTTTCTTTGGGGCATGCCCCGCAAAAAGGCCCTTTTAAGGGCTGGTAAGGTAAAAGAGCTGTTAACTTTTTAAATTTAGAATAGGGTAGGGAAATTTTTTTATTTTGGGGGACTTTATTATTTTATTAGGGGGCTTAGAATAGGTGTAATTAGCTTAACAATCTTGTAATATTTTTTTATTTTTTGTAATTTAGTGTTTTTTTTTGTAATTTAGTTTAGTTTATTTAATTGTATTTTAGTTTTAGATATTTGTAGTTTATTTAATTTATTGATAGTGTAGGTGTATTTGGAACTTAGGTTAGGATTTATTTTACAGGTAAATTGATAATTATTTTAACTAGGTAGCTATTAAATAGTTATTAACTATTTAATAGCTATTGTACCTAGTTAAAATAAATACCAAGTTACCTGTAAAATAAATATAAACCCTAAAATAGCTACAATGTAATTATTAATTACATTGTAGCTATCTTAGGGTTTATTTTATAGGTAAGTATTTAGATTTAAATAGGCATATTTTAATTAATAATATTAATTAGATTTATTTTAATAAGAATTTAGTTAGGGATGTTAGAGTTAGATAGGGTTATTATACTTTTTATATATATATATATATATATATATATATATATATATATATATATATATATATATATATATATATATATATATATATAAAATATAATAACGATTTTAGTAACAGAGAACTTCCTAAGCTGTCAATGTGGTCACAAACGATACCATAACTTGGTTAACACTTTGCAAATATAGCTCTTGCATGCACATGAACAGTCTATATGTAGCGGAGTAAATCTCTCAATGTGATGTGGAGCACTACACCCCCCCACAGCAAACCAAACCAAAGGCATCCACTAAAGCGGAATAGGGTGTACCATATCACTCACCCTTCTGCCAATGTTTAACGCTGGAGAACAGTCACTCATCCGGTGTGTAAATATGGGAATCAAAGAAGGCGCAGCTCCTATCTTCAGCGTGTGTCCGCCATTGCTGCTGCCGCTCCAAACACTTCTCCCAAACACGCCGGGGTCTGACGTCAGCGTAGAGTAGGAGGGGGGGGGGTGTGAATCCTCCAACCGCTATTCGTAATAACGGAACTTCCAGACTTCAGCTGTGCCAATGCAGGCCAATAGAAAACCAAGTTCGGGTACTGTCTCTAATAGAGATTGCAGGAGGGATTCCTTGTAATCCCAGGTAAGGCAATAGACAAAGAGAGACGCAACCTCTAGTAGATAAAAGTAAAACAAGGTGCAGGGTCTAGACCCTGCACCTTGTCTCATGTTTTCCAGCTGCTGGAATTTTACCTGTTACGAATAAAGAAGTTTTACTTTTATCTACTTGAGGTTGCGTCTCTCTTTGTCTATTAATATAATAACGATATTAACTATATTAACCCTAATATAATTAGGGTTAATATAGTTAATATATATAATATAATAACTATATTAACTATATTAACCCTAATATAATTAGGGTTAATATAGTTAATATAGCTGGCGGCGGTGTAGGGGGATTAGATTAGGGGTTAATGTGTTTAATATAGGTGGCGGCGGTATAGGGGGATTAAATTAGGGGTTAATATTTTTAAAATAGATGGCGGCGGGGTAGGAGCTCACTTTAGGGGGTAGGTAAGTTAGATGGCGGCGGTGTAAGGGGCTCACTTTAGGGGGTAGGTAAGGTAGATGGCGGCGGGGTAGGAGCTCACTTTAGGGGTTCTTAAGGTAGATGGCGGCGGTGTAAGGGGCTCACTTTAGGGGGTAGGTAAGGTAGATGGCGGCGGTGTAAGGGGCTCACTTTAGTGGGTAGGTAAGGTAGATGGCGGCGGTGTAAGGGGCTCACATTAGGGGGTATGTAATGTAGCTGGCGACGGTGTAGGGGGATCACATTAGGGCGTTATGCTTTTATTGTAGGTGGCGGCGGGGTCCGGGAGCGGCGATTTAGGGGTTAAACACTTTATTAGGGATTGCGGCGGGGGATCGCGGTTGACAGGTAGATAGACATTGCGCTTCCGTTAGGTGTTAGGTTTTATTTAGCAGATCGTGGTTGACAGGTAGATAGACATTGCGCATGCGTTAGGTGTTAGGTTTATTTTGCAGGTAGTTTAGGGAGTTACGGGGCTCCAATAGACATCGTAAGGCTTACTACGGCTGCATTTTGTGGCGAGGTGAAAATGGAGTAAGATTTCTCCATTTTCGCCACGTAAGTCCTTACGCTGTATATTGGATACCAAACTGCGCTGGTTTGGTATACCTGCCTATGGCCCAAAAAACTATGGGCGAAGGCAGAAATATACGAGCGTAACTTCTAGGTTACGCCGTATATAGGATACCAAACCAGCGCAAAATTCGGCGTCGCCGGCTTTTGCGGGCGACGCTGCATATCGGATCGGGCCCCTGATATGCTTTTCAGCAAAGGCTATCAAGAAAATGAAGCACATTAGATACTATAAGTACATTAGAATGTTGTTTAAAATTGAATGCTCTTTCTAAATCACAGAAGAAAAAAATAGGGTTTCATGTCCCTTTAATAATAATAATAATAATATATATATAAGTTTTATGCTTTTAAAAAAAAAAAAATAAAGAAACATAAAACTCAAAAAATGTCTTTCATGATTCGGATAGAACATACAATTTTAAACAACTTTCTAATTTATTTATATTATCAAATTTATTTTGTTTTCTTCTTATCCTTTATTGAAAAGCAGGAAGGCAAGCTCAGGGGTGTGCATGTGGCAGCAGTTTTGCAACAATGTTATACATTAGCAAGAGCACCAAATGGCAGCACTGTTTCCTGTTATGTAGTGCTCCAGACATGTGCACGTTACCTATCTAGGTATCTCTTCAGAAAAGAATAACATGAGAACAAAGCAAATTTTATAAAAGAAATAAATTGGAAACTTTTTTTTAAGTTCTCTTCTCTATCTGAATCATGAAAGTAAAATTCTGTGTTTCATGTCCCTTTAATTGTGTTGGGAAGACAAACAGCAATAGAAATCACAACTCTTAAAGGGTAAGGGAAGCCAAGTTACACATTCACAATAAAGATAAAGCATAAATAAAGCTTTCCAATTTACCTCCGTTATGTTACCTCATTCTCTTGGCATTGATTGTTTAAAGAGCTAAACAGGACAAAGCAAATATAGATTATTTTTTTTTAAATTGTTTGCTCTATTTGAATCATGAAAATGTAATTTGACTTCCCTGTATCTTTAACATGATATTTCTATCACTCCAGTCAGCTGAAAGAACAGTGTAGATGCTGTAATATATAAGTTATGGAACATATATATCTATATATGTAATCATGTATTCATATATAGGTATAGATACATATTGTACCAAAATACCATTATATATATGTATGTATATATGAATAAATAGAATATATTCTGCTATGTGAAGAACATTGGAATGTAAAATATTCATATTTTCATGTTGGGTTATTGCACAGGAGAATATGAGATCGGATTTGCACGTTAGTTGGATGCTAGTTTTTCCCCCACTTTTTTTGCTCCATTGATTTCTACGGGGAAAAGGTTATTGTGGGTGCCATATTGTAAATTCGGCTTTTTTTACACACGTCGTGTTAGGGCACATGCAAAAACAGTTTATTTTCAACTTGTACAAGCACAACCCGATGCATGCAAAAAGCTGACTTCTAGCGCAGTTAACGCTCGAGCAGGAGTGTTAAATAGCGCTCCACTTGTAATCTGGCCCTTAAAGTGTCTCCCACTATCTCCCTGTTTTACCATGTCTGTACCGTACTGGTTCCCATAGTAGACATTTGTAAGACTCAGGTGCACTACTAATACAATGTGCAGAAACACTAACAAAGATTATGTCTATAAATTATGTACGTATAAATGATGATCCGATGAGCGGATCATGTCGGACAGACACTTGATAAATCGACCCCATTGTATAGAACCTTTTCATTCCCCTAACAACTTTTATCTGGTAAGACCTGGAAACAGCATATTGGGGAGGAGCACAGGTGGCCTGAAGGAAGATCTAAATTACTCCCCTGAGGAGCCGGGTAAGTTTAGGAGCTGAGTCTGGTGACCAGGGAGAGGTTTAGCTCTTTCTGCGCAGGATTTGTGTGGTTAAGGTTTTATTTTTTGAGAAACCGATGGAAGAGGCTCCTACATTTTGACAATATCAAAAACTGCACAATGATTAGGATCTCTGCATTCCTGTTCTTTATGATTGGATCCAATTGATATATTTTTGTACACTGAATTTGCAACATTTAATGTCCAAAGAAAACGAGTTTAATATTTATATGGGGATTTTTATTACTAAAACATCTGTAACCTGTTTACTAGTCCAGGTATAAAAAAAAGAAAATCTAATGTCTCTCATTTGAAAAGGTTCAGCTCCCCTGCAATAGAGATATTGATTTTCCTTTGACGTCATGAGATTTTAGAGATGGGTAGAAATTGATGAGAGGGAGTTATTGTACAGGGTGGGAGCAGGGGACGGTTAAGTTCATTGTCTTTTATGCCCCCCCAAAAATAAAGTGCAATGCATATAATTAAACATTTTATGTTACACTCTCAAAGTGTTCTATGTCCTTTTAAGCAATGCAAACAGAATTCCTATGTTTGCGTTAGTGAAACATTTGTAACAAATTAGTAGCACAAATATAATTTTTGGCATAAGTAATAAGAATTTTTAAAGGGAAACTGATCTCACCCCTTTTCTGTACAGATCTATTAGCTGTGCTACTTTGTAAGGAGGGTTATTTTTTAATTTTTTTTTATAAAATATTAGGATAAAATAATTTTGTAAGTGGCATCTGTGAAAGAGCATCTGAAAATCTCTCATGCTCTATTAACCGCTTTACAGTCTAATTTCAATATTAATTTCATGCCTAACACGATAAACCTGAAAGCTCTGAAATGCGTCTGGCAAATGAAATTCATCCTTAAGTAAAACGTAGCTGTATAATGCCAGGTGGCAGGTGTGTGTTTTATAGAAATCATTCTTATCCTTTTATTAGGCTACAAGCTGAAAACACCAGCTAATATTTATATTCTGTATGGAACAGTGGTGTTTTCTGTTACTGATAAAACATATTTGTCTCTAGCAGGAATGAAAATACTGTTCAGTGGCTACAAGATAATAAACATGAATCACAAAAGACAAAATATTAGACATTTTAAAAAATGGGCTTAGAAGCAAAGAATCAGAAGTTTACTCATTCTTTACACGTTTGTGTATATTAGTGTTCTCGGCACAGGAGTATTTTGAATGCAACAAGTTTGTTAAAATGTCACAGAGTGGGTTAAGGCACTTAGTGTAGCCATTTAGCAAAACTTTTAAAGTAATATACTTTTTTATTAGTGGATGTAAAATGCAGTTTTATCAAGACATGGTGTGAACATATCCCCTCTCACTGCTTATTTATTTTGACCCTTAAAGGGAAATTGTACTGAAAAACTTTCATGCTCTTATTTCTTAGATCATGTAATTTTAGTACTAACGACCCTGCTGTGCTATGTGTTTAAGCCCTCTAAAGGGGTTAAACACATATTTAAAATACTGCTTGGTAGCCGAAGAGCAATGCTGATCCCAAACTGAAAGGGTGAGCCAATCATTTGCTGCACTTTAACAGTTGAGTCATGTGACTGCATCTGCTAATTGGCTTACGGGCTGTATCTGCTTAGGACCAGCAGTACTCTGCTACTTTAAAGGGATAGTAAACCCCAACATTTTCTTTTATGATTCAGATAGAACATACAATTTTAAACAACTTATCAAATTAAATCTATTATCACATTTTCTTCATTCTCTTGTTATCTATTACTGAAGGGACAACATTGCACTACTGACAGGAAGCTGAACACATCTAGTTAGCCAATCACAAGAGACAAATGTGTGCAGGCACCAATTAGCAGCAGCTCCCACTAGTGTATGATATGTGCGTATTATTTTTTTAACAAAGGATACTAAGAGAACGAAGCATGTTTGAAAATAGAAGTGAATTTAAAAGTGTTTTAAAATAACGTGCTCTATCTGAATCATGCAAGTTTAATTTTAACTTTCCTATCCCTTTAACTAATGTTTAACCTCTTGGCTTCCAACCTCTTATTCCCTTGTTTTTTATCTCTTCTATATGGGAAATTCTTAAAACTCCTCCATACAGCAATGCAGTTTCCAGACCCCTCTTATTGCCCCTCAAGCATCTGCTTGCAAGTAAGGTATGGTCTGTAATCTCCAGTCTGTAATGGCTTAAATGTCAGCTCCCTCGATCCAATCAGACATGTGCCTGAAAAAGTTCCCCCCCTAAATCTTCAGACCTGTGCACAGTGAGTCTTCCAGCACAATAAGTCACTTAACCCTTTGAGGCTGAATTATCAAATGTCTTGTGGACCTGATCCGACGGTGTGAACAGCATCTTAGAATTTACTGTACTGTTTTCAGCAATTAAACACTTTCCAAAAATGTGTACTTTATTTAAATGATCTTACGGCTAGATTTAGAGTTGGGCGGTAGCCGTCAAAACCAGCGTTAGAGGCTCCTAACGCTGGTTTTTACCGCCCTCTGGTATTTGGAGCCAGTCATTAAAGGGTCTAACGCTCACTTTCCAGCCGCGACTTTTCCATACCGCAGATCCCCTTACGTCCATTGCGTATCCTATCTTTTCAATGGGATCTTTCTAACGCCGGTATTTAGAGTCGTGGCTGAAGTGAGCGTTAGAAATCTAACGACAAAACTCCAGCCGCAGAAAAAAAACAGTAGTTAAGAGCTTTCTGGGCTAACGCCGGTTTATAAAGCTCTTAACTACTGTGCTCTAAAGTACACTAACACCCATAAACTACCTATGTACCCCTAAACCGAGGTCCCCCCACATCGCCGCCACTCTATTAAAATTTTTTAACCCCTAATCTGCCGACCGCACACCGCTGCCACCTATATTATCCCTATGAACCCCTAATCTGCTGCCCCTAACACCGCCAACCCCTATATTATATTTATTAACCCCTAATCTGCCGCCCCCGCTATCGCTGACCCCTGCATATTATTATTAACCCCTAATCTGCCACTCCGTACACTGCTGCCACCTACATTATAGCTATGTACCCCTAATCTGCGGCGTCTAACACCGCCGACCCCTATATTATATTTATTAACCCCTAATCTGCCCCCCTCAACGTCGCCTCCACCTGCCTACACTTATTAACCCCTAATCTGCCGAGCGGACCGCACCGCTACTATAATAAAGTTATTAACCCCTAATCCGTTTCACTCCCGCCTCAATAACCCTACAATAAATAGTATTAACCCCTAATCTGCCCTCCCTAACATCGCCGACACCTAACTTCAAGTATTAACCCCTAATCTGCCGATCAGAGCTCACCGCTACTGTAATAAGTGGATTAACCCCTAAAGCTAAGTCTAACCCTAACACTAACACCCCCCTAACTTAAATATAATTTAAATCTAACAAAATAAATTAACTCTTATTAAATAAATTATTCCTATTTAAAGCTAAATACTTACCTGTAAAATAAACCCTAATATAGCTACAATATAAATTATAATTATATTGTAGCTATTTTAGGATTAATATTTATTTTACAGGCAACTTTGTATTTATTTTAACCAGGTACAATAGCTATTAAATAGTTAAGAACTATTTAATAGCTAAAATAGTTAAAATAATTACAAAATTACCTGTAAAATAAATCCTAACCTAAGTTACAATTAAACCTAACACTACACTATCAATAAATTAATTAAATAAAATACCTACAATTATCTACAATTAAACCTAACACTACACTATCAATAAATTAATTAAATACAATATCTACAAATAAATACAATGAAATAAACTAACTAAAGTACAAAAAATAAAAAAGAACTAAGTTACAAAAAATAAAAAAATATTTACAAACATTAGAAAAATATTACAACAATTTTAAACTAATTACACCTACTCTAAGCCCCCTAATAAAATAACAAAGCCCCCCAAAATAAAAAAAAATGCCCTACCCTATTCTAAATTAAAAAAGTTCAAAGCTCTTTTACCTTACCAGCCCTGAACAGGGCCCTTTGCGGGGCATGCCCCAAAGAATTCAGCTCTTTTGCCTGTAAAAAAAACACATACAATACCCCCCCCCAACATTACAACCCACCACCCACATACCCCTAATCTAACCCAAACCCCCCTTAAATAAACCTAGCACTAAGCCCCTGAAGATCTTCCTACCTTATCTTCGCCATGCCAGGTTCACCGATCCGTCCTCGGAAGTCTTGATCCAAGCCTCGGAAGTGTTGATCCAAGCCCAAGCGGGGGGCTGAAGAGTGACGTCCATCCTCGGGCTGAAGTCTGGATCCAAGCGGCGGCTGAAGAAATCCATCATCGGGCTGAAGTCGGAAGTCCATCATCGGGATGAAGTCTTCTATCAAGCAGCATCTTCAATCTTCTTTCTTCCGGAGTGGAGCGGAGCCATCTTCTTCCCAGCCGACGCGGATCCATCCTCTTCTAACGACGCCTACTAGCCGAATGACGGTTCCTTTAAATCACGTCATCCAAGATGGTGTCCGTCGAATTCCGATTGGCTGATAGGATTCTATCAGCCAATCGGAATTAAGGTAGGAAAATTCTGATTGGCTGATGGAATCAGCCAATCAGATTCAAGTTCAATCTGATTGGCTGATCCGATCAGCCAATCAGATTGTGCTCGCATTCTATTGGCTGTTCCGATCAGCCAATAGAATGCAAGCTCAATCTGATTGGCTGATTCCATCAGCCAATCAGAATTTTCCTACCTTAATTCCGATTGGCTGATAGAATCCTATCACCCAATCGGAATTCGATGGACGCCATCTTGGATGGCGTCATTTAAAGGAACCGTCTTTCGGCTAGTAGGCGTCGTTAGAAGAGGATGGATCCGTGTCGGCTGGGAAGAAGATGGCTCCGCTCTGCTCCGGACGAAAGAAGATTGAAGATGCTGCTTGATAGAAAACTTCATCCCGATGATGGACTTCTGACTTCAGCCCGATGATGGATTTCTTCAGCCGCCGCTTGGATCCAGACTTCAGCCCGAGGATGGACGTCACTCTTCAGCCCCCCGCTTGGGCTTGGATCAACACTTCCAAGGCTTGGATCAAGACTTCCGAGGACGGATCGGTGAACCTGGCATGGTGAAGATAAGGTAGGAAGATCTTCAGGGGCTTAGTGTTAGGTTTATTTAAGGGGGGTTTGGGTTAGATTAGGGGTATGTGGGTGGTGGGTTGTAATGTTGGGGGGGTATTGTATGTGTTTTTTTTACAGGCAAAAGAGCTGAATTCTTTGGGGCATGCCCCGCAAAGGGCCCTGTTCAGGGCTGGTAAGGTAAAAGAGCTTTGAACTTTTTTAATTTAGAATAGGGTAGGGCATTTTTTTTTATTTTGGGGGGGCTTTGTTATTTTATTAGGTGGCTTAGAGTAGGTGTAATTAGTTTAAAATTGTTGTAATATTTTTCTAATGTTTGTAAATATTTTTATATTTTTTGTAACTTAGTTCTTTTTTATTTTTTGTACTTTAGTTAGTTTATTTCATTGTATTTATTTGTAGATATTGTATTTAATTAATTTATTGATAGTGTAGTGTTAGGTTTAATTGTAGATAATTGTAGGTATTTTATTTAATTAATTTATTGATAGTGTAGTGTTAGGTTTAATTGTAACTTAGGTTAGGATTTATTTTACAGGTAATTTTTTAATTATTTTAACTATTTTAGCTATTAAATAGTTCTTAACTATTTAATAGCTATTGTACCTGGTTAAAATAAATACAAAGTTGCCTGTAAAATAAATATTAATCCTAAAATAGCTACAATATAATTATAATTTATATTGTAGCTATATTAGGGTTTATTTTACAGGTAAGTATTTAGCTTTAAATAGGAATAATTTATTTAATAAGAGTTAATTTATTTCGTTAGATTTAAATTATATTTAATTTAGGGGGGTGTTAGTGTTAGGGTTAGACTTAGCTTTAGGGGTTAATCCATTTATTACAGTAGCGGTGAGCTCCGATCAGCAGATTAGGAGTTAATACTTGAAGTTAGGTGTCGGCGATGTTAGGGAGGGCAGATTAGGGGTTAATACTATTTATTATAGGGTTATTGAGGCGGGAGTGAGGCGGATTAGGGGTTAATAACTTTATTATAGTAGCGGTGCGGTCCGCTCGGCAGATTAGGGGTTAATAAGTGGAGGCAGGTGGAGGCGACGTTGAGGGGGGCAGATTAGGGGTTAATAAATATAATATAGGGGTCGGCGGTGTTAGGCGCAGCAGATTAGGGGTACATAGCTATAATGTAGGTGGCAGCGGTGTACGGAGTGGCAGATTAGAGGTTAATAATAATATGCAGGGGTCAGCGATAGCGGGGCGGCAGATTAGGGGTTAATAATTGTAAGGTTAGGGGTGTTTAGACTCGGGGTACATGTTAGAGTGTTAGGTGCAGACTTAGGAAGTGTTTCCCCATAGAAAACAATGGGGCTGCGTTAGGAGCTGAACGCGGCTTTTTTGCAGGTGTTAGGTTTTTTTTCAGCTCAAACAGCCCCATTGTTTTCTATGGGGGAATCGCGCACGAGCACGTTTTTTAAGCTGGCCGCGTCCGTAAGCACCGCTGGTATCGAGAGTTGCAGTGGCGTTAAATTATGCTCTACGCTCCCTTTTTGGAGCCTAACGCACTGAAAACTCAGCCATTCTGTGAACTCTAAATACCAGCGGTATTTAAAAGGTGCGGGGGGAAAAAAGCACGCGTAGCTAACGCACCCCTTTGGCCGCAGAACTCTAAATCTAGCCGTTAGTTTCCAAACGCCTAGATTTAGAGTTTTGCGGCCAAAGGGGTGCGTTAGCTACGCGTGCTTTTTTCTGGCCGCACCTTTTAAATACCGCTGGTATTTAGAGTTTACAGAAGGGCTGCGTTAGGCTCCAAAAAAGGAGCGTAGAGCATAATTTACCGCCACTTGAACTCTCGATACCAGCGGTGCTTACGGACGCGGCCAGCTTCAAAAACGTGCTTGTGCACGATTCCCCCATAGGAAACAATGGGACAGTTTGAGCTGAAAAAAACCTAACACCTGCAAAAAAGCAGCGTTCAGCTCCTAACGCGGCCCCATTGTTTCCTATGGGGAAACACTTCCTACGTCTGCACCTAACACCCTAACATGTACCCCGAGTCTAAACACCCCTAACCTTACACTTATTAACCCCTAATCTGCGGCCCCCGCTATCGCTGACCCCTGCATATTATTATTAACCCCTAATCTGCTGCTCCGTACACCGCCGCAACCTACATTATAGCTATGTACCCCTAATCTGCTGCCCCTAACACCGCCGACCCCTATATTATATTTATTAACCCCCTAATCTGCCCCCCACAACGTCGCCGCCAGCTACCTACAATAATTAACCCCTAATCTGCCGACCGCATCTCACCGCTACTATAATAAATGTATTAACCCCTAATCCGCCTCACTCCCGCCTCAATAACCCTATAAGAAATAGTATTAACCCCTAATCTGCCCTCCCTAACATCGCCGACACCTAACTTTAATTATTAACCCCTAATCTGCCGACCGGAGCGCACCGCTACTATAATAAATGTATTAACCCCTAAAGCTAAGTCTAACCCTAACACTAACACCCCCCTAAATTAAATATAATTTAAATCTAACGAAATAAATTAACTCTTATTAAATAAATTAATCCTATTTAAATCTAAATACTTACCTGTAAAATAAACCCTAATATAGCTACAATATAAATTATAATTATATTGTAGCTATTTTAGGATTAATATTTATTTTACAGGCAACTTTGTATTTATTTTAACCAGGTACAATAGCTATTAAATAGTTAAGAACTATTTAATAGCTAAAATAAACTAGTTAATAACTATACAATATAACGAATAATTACATTGTAGCTATTTTAGGATTAATATTTATTTTACAGGCAACTGATCGGAACAGCCAATAGAATGCGAGCTCAATCTGATTGGCTGTTCAGATCAGCCAATCGGATTGAACTTGAATCTGATTGGCTGATCCTATCAGCCAATCGGAATTCGAGGGACGCCATCTTGGATGACGTCCCTTAAAGGAACCGTCATTCGGCGAGTAGGCGTCGGTAGAAGAGGATGGATCCGCGTCGGCTGGAAGATGATGGCTCCGGAAGAAAGAAGATTGAAGATGCGGCATCATAGAAGACTTCATCCCGATGATGGACTTCTTCAGCGCCCGCTTGGATCAAGACTTCAGCCCGATGATGGATTTCTTCAGCCGCCGCTTGGATCCAGACTTCAGCCGGAGGATGGACGTCACTCTTCAGCCCCCGCTTGGGCTTGGATGAAGATTTCGGAGGCTTGGATGAAGACTTCAGAGGACGGATCGGTGAACCTGGTATGGTGAAGATAAGGTAGGAAGATCTTCAGGGGCTTAGTGTTAGGTTTATTTAAGGGGGGTTTGGGTTAGATTAGGGGTATGTGGGTGGTGGGTTGTAATGTTGGGGGGGGTTATTGTATTTTTTTTTTACAGGCAAAAGAGCTGAATTTTTTGGGGCATGCCCCGCAAATGGCCCTTTTCAGGGCTGGTAAGGTAAAAGAGCTTTGAACTTTTTTAATTTAGAATAGGGTAGGGCATTTTTTTATTTTGGGGGTCTTTGTTATTTTATTAGGGGGCTTAGAGTAGGTGTAATTAGTTTAAAATTGTTGTAATATTTTTCAAATGTTTGTAAATATTTTTTTATTTTTTGTAACTTAGTTCTTTTTTATTTTTTGTAATTTAGTTAGTTTATTTCATTGTATTTATTTGTAGGTATTGTATTTAATTAATGTATTGATAGCGTAGTGTTAGGTTTAATTGTAGGTAATTGTAGGTATTTTATTTAATTAATTTATTGATAGTGTAGTGTTAGGTTTAATTGTAACTTAGGTTAGGATTTATTTTACAGGTAATTTTGTAATTATTTTAACTATTTTAGCTATTAAATAGTTCTTAACTATTTAATAGCTATTGTACCTGGTTAAAATAAATACAAAGTTGCCTGTAAAATAAATATTAATCCTAAAATAGCTACAATGTAATTATTCGTTATATTGTAGCTATATTAGGGTTTATTTTACAGGTAAGTATTTAGCTTTAAATAGGAATAATTTATTTAATAAGAGTTAATTTATTTCGTTAGATTTAAATTATATTTAATTTAGGGGGGTGTTAGTGTTAGGGTTAGACTTAGCTTTAGGGGTTAATAAATTTATTATAGTAGCGGTCGGCAGATTAGGGGTTAATAATTGAAGTTAGGTGTCGGCGATGTTAGGGAGGGCAGATTAGGGGTTAATACTATTTATTATAGGGTTATTGAGGCGGGTGTGAGGCAGATTAGGGGTTAATAACTTTATTATAGTAGCGGTGAGATGCGGTCGGCAGATTAGGGGTTAATTATTGTAGGTAGGTGGAGGCGACTTTGTGGGGGGCAGATTATGGGTTAATAAATATAATATAGGGGTCGGCGGTGTTAGGGGCAGCAGATTAGGGGTACATAGGGATAACGTAGCTGGCGGCGATGTGCGGTCGGCAGATTAGGGGTTAATAATAATATGCAGGGGTCAGCGATAGCGGGGGCGGCAGATTAGGGGTTAATAAATATAACATAGTGGTCGGCGATGTTAGGGGCAGCAGATTAGGGGTACATAGGGATAATGTAGCTGGCGGCGGGGTACGGAGCGACAGATTAGGGGTTAAAAAAATTTAATCGAGTGGCGGCGATGTGGGGGGGCCTAGGTTTAGGGGTACATAGGTAGTTTATGGGTGTTAGTGTACTTTAGAGTACAGTAGTTAAGAGCTTTATAAACCGGCGTTAGCCCAGAAAGCTCTTAACTACTGACTTTTTTTAACTTCAGCCACGACTCTAAATACCGGCGTTAGAAAGATCCCAATGAAAAGATAGGATACGCAAATGGCGTAGGGGGATCTGCGGTATGGAAAAGTCACGGCTGGAAAGTGAGCGTTAGACCCTTTCCTGACTGACTCCAAATACCAGAGGGCGGTAAAAACCAGCGTTAGGAGCCTCTAACGCTGGTTTTGACGGCTACCGCCCAACTATAAATCTAGCCGAAAGTTTCTACAGCTGTATGATTGCAGACATAACCCATAAAAGTTGAAATGCTATTTTTTTTAAGATTTCAAGATTGCCATGTCTGAAATTAAACAGTTCTAACCAGTTAGAAAATTAAAATATAAAATATGGTAGACAAAGCACACATTTGTAGAAAGTACACCCTTCTGCGCATCAAATGAGGGGCTACATGTATCTCTAGCACATAATTGAAGTGCGCAACAATTAATGGCATATGGTGCTTTGCATAAAAAATATTTTATTTTTTAGCAAAGAGCCATATTCCACTTATTATTACATTGTCTATTTTTGTGCTAGCAATACTTGTAGCCCCCCATTTGGTGTGCCAAAGGGTGTAATTTCCAAAAATGTGTTCTTTATTTAATGTATCTTAATTTCTCAGGTGGCTACAGCTGTCTGATTACAGACATAACCGCGTAAAGTTGAAAGACTTTTTATTTTTTATTTTTTTTATTCTCTTTACAAAATAAATAGATATTTTTAAAGAAATTATGTCCCTAGAAAATATGTAATTTTTATTGCAAAAATAAGCTTCTTTGCAAAAAAATACAGAAGTTTTGAAAGATGGAGAGAGCTGCGTAAAGAGGGTGTTTTACTCATCTTCACGCACGCTAAAAGGCTGGATATAAAAATATTATTATTTTATTTTTTTAGTAGCATTCCTCTACCATTTATTAATTTATAATACGGAAACCGATATTTATTTTTCAAAAATAAACAACTTTATTTTTAGAATATGTATTTTGATCTTTATTTATGTCCTTTTAGAGACCCCCAAATCCATTTTTTCTAACTTTTTTTATTTCTTATTATACACGGTTACATTAGGTTAGACGATTACCTTTCCACTGGTGTTGGGGGTCTGTAGCTGCTTAGATGCCTGGAATTCAGGCATCTAAGCAGCATGCCCTCATCTCCCTATTACTGACAATTGTCAGTTTTAAATAAAGTTGCACAGTGACATTATCGCGTCATTGTGCGTGATGTCACTGCACAAAACATGAAGCCCCGACGATGCCTGTCCTATACAGACCTGATCGCCAGGGTGGGAAAAGATGGAGGTCCCCAGAACTCCACGAAGGTGGGGGAGTGCTAATGACCGCTTTGAGCCTTCGTTAGCACCTGAGAGGGAAACTTTGCGATGGCCAGAGCCATCGTTAGCACTCAAGGGTAAACAAAGCTGTTTAGCTGCATAGGCTAGTCACTATGCTCTCCTACAAGGCTTCTATTAATGGATTTGCACAAGGTTTAAAATGTAATTTATTTCAGTGTCATTGCTAAATGATAAAGTGAGACATATTATTAAAGCAACATAAAAACGCACTGGGGCCCCTGGGGGCCGAGCTCACATTATCAGGCCTGTGCACAGGAGTGCATTATAAATATATTTAGAAGCATTTGAAATGTATTTGCATTTGGAACAATAACTTTCTCTGGGTTAGATAACAAGCGGAGCGTAACATTTGTATCCCTCAGGAGTGCTAACTGCGCTTAAGGTACATCATTAGCCCTCGCAGGTTAACGCTGTTATTAAAATGTATTTATCTGAGTGTAATACTTTATTTTAATGTGTTTTACAAATGTTTTGTAAAAGTTATTTTTAACCCTTACACTTTTCTTCAGGTCTCAGGTCACTGTAAATCTTCCAGTGCTATTTGGGCTTTCGTTCAAGCGCAACCCATAACATACAACTTGTAATATCAGCGATATTTAGCGTGGTTGACTGGTCGTGATTACCATTAAAAGTAATGGGTGCTCTAGAAGAGCGATGCCAAAACCTTCTCTGGCAAATCTATTTTACAGCATAAAGAAAAAGAGGACCCCGTGCTCCATAAAACATAAACTTTTATTGAAGGTTTTTTAAAAATGTGGATAGCAATCCAAAATCAGTATCAATGTGGGGAGAATAGCGCAGCACACGCGCTTACGCGTTTCGGCAAGCAGCCGTAGTCTTAGCCTAGTGGCTGCGTTATTCTGTGAGATTAAAAAGGTTAAAACAAAATTTCATTGGTTTACAAAATACGCTAGACCTGCCTCTAATACCTTGTTAAAGAAATGTTAAACACATGTGGTTACATAGGAAAGAACGTTGAGAAATTAAAACATGTACAACATATCTATCTTTAAGTCATAAGTGCCAAAAATTATATGCAAAAAATTATAAGAGCACTTTAACTAATCTATTTTACCACAGACTTGTAATACAGGGAGTGCAGAATTATTAGGCAAATTAGTATTTTGACCACATCATCCTCTTTATGCATGTTGTCTTACTCCAAGCTGTATAGGCTCAAAAACCTACTACCAATTAAGCATATTAGGTGATGTGCATCTCTGTAATGAGAAGGGGTGTGGTCTAATAACATCAACACCCTATATCAGGTGTGCATAATTATTAGGCAACTTCCTTTCCTTTGGCAAAATGGGTCAAAAGAAGGACTTGACAGGCTCAGAAAAGTCAAAAATAGTGAGATATCTTGCAGAGGGATGCAGCACTCTTAAAATGGCAAAGCTTCTGAAGCGTGATCATCGAACAATCAAGCGTTTCATTCAAAATAGTCAACAGGGTCGCAAGAAGCGTGTGGAAAAACCAAGGCGCAAAAAAACTGCCCATGAACTGAAAAAAGTCAAGCGTGCAGCTGCCAAGATGCCACTTGCCACCAGTTTGGCCATATTTCAGAGCTGCAACATCACTGGAGTGCCCAAAAGCACAAGGTGTGCAATACTCAGAGACATGGCCAAGGTAAGAAAGGCTGAAAGACGACCACCACTGAACAAGACACACAAGCTGAAATGTCAAGACTGGGCCAAGAAATATCTCAAGACTGATTTTTCTAAGGTTTTATGGACTGATGAAATGAGAGTGAGTCTTGATGGGCCAGATGGATGGGCCCGTGGCTGGATTGGTAAAGGGCAGAGAGCTCCAGTCCGACTCAGACGCCAGCAAGGTGGAGGTGGAGTACTGGTTTGGGCTGGTATCATCAAAGATGAGCTTGTGGGGCCTTTTCGGGTTGAGGATGGAGTCAAGCTCAACTCCCAGTCCTACTGCCAGTTTCTGGAAGACACCTTCGTCAAGCAGTGGTACAGGAAGAAGTCTGCATCCTTCAAGAAAAACATGATTTTCATGCAGGACAATGCTCCATCACACGCGTCCAAGTACTCCACAGCGTGGCTGGCAAGAAAGGGTATAAAAGAAGAAAATCTAATGACATGGCCTCCTTGTTCACCTGATCTGAACCCCATTGAGAACCTGTGGTCCATCATCAAATGTGAGATTTACAAGGAGGGAAAACAGTACACCTCTCTGAACAGTGTCTGGGAGGCTGTGGTTGCTGCTGCACGCAATGTTGATGGTGAACAGATCAAAACACTGACCGAATCCATGGATGGCAGGCTTTTGAGTGTCCTTGCAAAGAAAGGTGGCTATATTGGTCACTGATTTGTTTTTGTTTTGTTTTTGAATGTCAGAAATGTATATTTGTGAATGTTGAGATGTTATATTGGTTTCACTGGTAAAAATAAATAATTGAAATGGGTATATATTTGTTTTTTGTTAAGTTGCCTAATAATTATGCACAGTAATAGTCACCTGCACACACAGATATCCCCCTAAAATAGCTAAAACTAAAAACAAACTAAAAACTACTTCCAAAAATATTCAGCTTTGATATTAATGAGTTTTTTGGGTTCATTGAGAACATGGTTGTTGTTCAATAATAAAATTAATCCTCAAAAATACAACTTGCCTAATAATTCTGCACTCCCTGTACAATTTGCACGTTACTTTTAGTGCAGTCCTGCAATATTGCTATAGAATCTCACGCTAACATTAGCGCGCCACTTGTAATCCTGGCCTTTGTTTGTTGTCACGGTTAGAATGAAACTGTTTAACATGCAGACTCTGCTTTTCCAAAATATACATCTCCAGCGGCCGAAGACAGTCTTCAAAATACAAAACAAATACATCACTTGAACACACTGTTCACTGAGTCTTGCTTAAGATGTTATATTTATTGGAAACATTGTAAAGCGAGATATTCTGTGTTTCAGAAGAAAATGATATAAGTTTTCCAGAGACTAAATAATAATTCAAAGAAAAATAACTTCTGCATCTCATAAAGTGTATTCATATTGTAATTATCTGCAAAGCAGAGGCAGAATAGATACAAGTGAAGAGGAGGGTGGACATTTAATACTCATAATGTCATTCCTGTGAAATGTTTAATTATGCACAGTAAGCTAACTTTGCAACATACCTTCATTATTTATTTTGCCTGCATTGTGAGTTCTCCTTGATCCAAAGAAGGTGGAGTACATCCTGCAGCATCCTGAACACTGTCCCTGCAACATGCTACATACAGCGACTGCTTAATCAGGTAAGAGCTCACATAAATCTTCCCCTAATTGGCCCCAGCAGAGGAGAAACCATAATATATATATATAAAATGTTTTTGAAAAAGTATTATGTTCCTGAACAGCTATTAAATGGTTCTAAAACACTCGCTGCTTTTTTGTTAATTGTTGATACATACTGTGCATATATTAAAATGACTATGGCCTAGATTTGGAGTTCGGCGGTAAAAGGGCTGTTAACGCTCCGCGGGCTTTTTTCTGGCCGCACCATAAAATTAACTCTGGTATCGAGAGTTCAAACAAATGCTGCGTTAGGCTCCAAAAAAGGAGCGTAGAGCATTTTTACCGCAAATGCAACTCTCGATACCAGAGTTGCTTACGGACGCGGCCGGCCTCAAAAACGTGCTTGTGCACGATATCCCCATAGGAAACAATGGGACTGTTTGAGCTGGAAAAAAACCTAACACCTGCAAAAAAGCAGCGTTCAGCTCCTAACGCAGCCCCATTGTTTCCTATGGGGAAACACTTCCTACGTCTGCACCTAACACCCAAACATGTACCCCGAGTCTATACACCCCTAGCCTTACACTTATTAACCCCTATTTTGCCGCCCCCGCTATCGCTGACCCCTGCATATTTTTTTTAACCCCTAATCTGCCGCTCCGTAAACCGCCGCCACCTAAGTTATCCTTATGTACCCCTAATCTGCTGCCCCTAACATCGCCGACCCCTATATTATATTTATTAACCCCTAATCTGCCCCCCTCAACGTCGCCGACACCTGCCTACACTTATTAACCCCTAATCTGCCGAGCGGACCTGAGCGCTACTATAATAAAGTTATTAACCCCTAATCCGCCTCACTAACCCTATCATAAATAGTATTAACCCCTAATCTGCCCTCCCTAACATCGCCGACACCTAACTTCAATTATTAACCCCTAATCTGCCGACCGGAGCTCACCGCTATTCTAATAAATTGATTAACCCCTAAAGCTAAGTCTAACCCTAACACTAACACCCCCCTAAGTTAAATATAATTTTTAGCTAACAAAATAAATTAACTCTTATTAAATAAATGATTCCTATTTAAAGCTAAATACTTACCTGTAAAATAAACCCTAATATAGCTACAATATAAATTATAATTATATTATAGCTATTTTAGGATTAATATTTATTTTACAGGCAACTTTGTAATTATTTTAACCAGGTACAATAGCTATTAAATAGTTAAGAACTATTTAATAGTTACCTAGTTAAAATAATAACAAATTTACCTGTAAAATAAATCCTAACCTAAGATATAATTAAACCTAACACTACCCTATCAATAAAATAATTAAATAAACTACCTACAATTACCTACAATTAACCTAACACTACACTATCAATAAATTAATTAAACACAATTCCTACAAATAAATACAATTAAATAAACTAGCTAAAGTACAAAAAATAAAAAAGAACTAAGTTACAGAAAATAAAAAAATATTTACAAACATAAGAAAAATATTACAACAATTTTAAACTAATTACACCTACTCTAAGCCCCCTAATAAAATAACAAAGCCCCCCAAAATAAAAAATTCCCTACCCTATTCTAAATTAAAAAAGTTACAAGCTCTTTTACCTTACCAGCCCTGAACAGGGCCCTTTGCGGGGCATGCCCCAAGAATTTCAGCTCTTTTGCCTGTAAAAGAATAAATACAATACCCCCCCCCAACATTACAACCCACCACCCACATACCCCTAATCTAACCCAAACCCCCCTTAAATAAACCTAACACTAAGCCCCTGAAGATCTTCCTACCTTGTCTTCACCATACCAGGTTCACCGATCCGTCCTGAAGAGCTCCTCCGATGTCCTGATCCAAGCCCAAGCGGGGGCTGAAGAGGTCCATGATCCGGTCAAAGTCTTCATCCAAGCGGGGCAGAAGAGGATCTTCCATCCGATTGAAGTCATCATCCAGGCGGCATCTTCTATGGTCTTCCATCCGGAGCGAAGCGGCAGGATCCTGAAGACCTCCAGCGCGGAACATCCATCCGGACCGACGACTGAACGACGAATGACTGCTCCTTTAAGGGACGTCATCCAAGATGGCGTCCCTCAAATTCCGATTGGCTGATAGGATTCTATCAGCCAATCGGAATTAAGGTAGGAATTTTCTGATTGGCTGATGGAATCAGCCAATCAGAATCTAGTTCAATCCGATTGGCCGATCCAATCAGCCAATCAGATTGAGCTCGCATTCTATTGGCTGATCGGAACAGCCAATAGAATGCGAGCTCAATCTGATTGGCTGATTGGATCAGCCAATCGGATTGAACTTGATTCTGATTGGCTGATTCCATCAGCCAATCAGAAAATTCCTACCTTAATTCCGATTGGCTGATAGAATCCTATCAGCCAATCGGAATTCGAGGGACGCCATCTTGGATGACGTCCCTTAAAGGAACAGTCATTCGTCGTTCAGTCGTCGGTCCGGATGGATGTTCCGCGCTGGAGGTCTTCAGGATCCTGCCGCTTCGCTCCGGATGGAAGACCATAGAAGATGCCGCCTGGATGATGACTTCAATCGGATGGAAGATCCTCTTCTGCCCCGCTTGGATGAAGACTTTGACCGGATCATGGACCTCTTCAGCCCCCGCTTGGGCTTGGATCAGGACATCGGAGGAGCTCTTCAGGACGGATCTGTGAACCTGGTATGGTGAAGACAAGGTAGGAAGATCTTCAGGGGCTTAGTGTTAGGTTTATTTAAGGGGGGTTTGGGTTAGATTAGGGGTATGTGGGTGGTGGGTTGTAATGTTGGGGGGGGGGTATGGTATGTTTTTTTTTACAGGCAAAAGAGCTGAAATCCTTGGGGCATGCCCCGCAAAGGGCCCTGTTCAGGGCTGGTAAGGTAAAAGAGCTTGTAACTTTTTTAATTTAGAATAGGGTAGGGAATTTTTTATTTTGGGGGGCTTTGTTATTTTATTAGGGGGCTTAGAGTAGGTGTAATTAGTTTAAAATTGTTGTAATATTTTTCTTATGTTTGTAAATATTTTATTATTTTTTGTAACTTAGTTCTTTTTTTATTTTTTGTACTTTAGCTAGTTTATTTAATTGTATTTATTTGTAGCAATTGTGTTTAATTAATTTATTGATAGTGTAGTGTTAGGTTAATTGTAGGTAATTGTAGGTATTTTATTTAATTAATTTATTGATAGTGTAGTGTTAGGTTTAATTATATCTTAGGTTAGGATTTATTTTACAGGTAAATTTGTTATTATTTTAACTAGGTAACTATTAAATAGTTCTTAACTATTTAATAGCTATTGTACCTGGTTAAAATAATTACAAAGTTGCCTGTAAAATAAATATTAATCCTAAAATAGCTATAATATAATTATAATTTATATTGTAGCTATATTAGGATTTATTTTACAGGTAAGTATTTAGTTTTAAATAGGAATAAGTTATTTAATAAGAGTTAATTTATTTCGTTAGATTTAAATTATATTTAACTTAGGGGGGTGTTAGTGTTAGGGTTAGACTTAGCTTTAGGGGTTAATCCATTTATTAGAATAGCGGTGAGCTCCGGTCGGCAGATTAGGGGTTAATAATTGAAGTTAGGTGTTGGCGATGTTAGGGAGGGCAGATTAGGGGTTAATACTATTTATGATAGGGTTAGTGAGGCGGGTTAGGGGTTAATAACTTTATTATAGTAGCGGTGCGGTCCGCTCGGCAGATTAGGGGTTAATAAGTGTAGGTAGGTGTCGGCGACGTTGAGGGGGGCAGATTAGGGGTTAATAAATATAATATAGGGGTCGGCGGTGTTAGGGGTAGCAGATTAGGGGTACATAGGGATAACGTAGGTGGCGGCGCTTTGCGGTCGGAAGATTAGGGGTTAATTATTTTAAGTAGCTGGCGGCGACGTTGTGGGGGGCAGGTTAGGGGTTAATAAATGTAATACAGGGGTCGGCGGGGTTAGGGGCAGCAGATTAGGGGTACATAAGTATAACGTAGGTGGCGGTCGGCAGATTAGGGGTTAAAAATTTTAATCGAGTGGCGGCGGTGTGGGGGGACCTCGGTTTAGGGGTACATAGGTAGTTTATGGGTGTTAGTGTACTTTAGGGTACAGTAGTTAAGAGCTTTATGAACCGGCGTTAGCCAGAAAGCTCTTAACTCCTGCTATTTTCAGGCGGCTGGAATCTTGTCGTTAGAGCTCTAACGCTCACTTCAGAAACGACTCTAAATACCGGCGTTAGAAAGATCCCATTGAAAAGATAGGCTACGCAAATGGCGTAGGGGGATCTGCGGTATGGAAAAGTCGCGGCTGAAAAGTGAGCGTTAGACCCTTTAATCACTGACTCCAAATACCAGCGGGCGGCCAAAACCAGCGTTAGGAGCCTCTAACGCTGGTTTTGACGGCTACCGCCGAACTCCAAATCTAGGCCTATGTGTGCTGATGTTGTTTTGCAATGTGTCTCTGACAATATATTCAGTATAAGGACACAACAAGCTATGGATGAAGCAGGAGAGGAACACTATGCAGTAATCACAATCCTAAACTTCTGGGCAAGGGGCTTAAATAATATTAGAGGACCCAGAATCAAACTAAAGCAGATGTCACAGGTACAGTTGGTGCATTACAGATACCCAGCTCAACCCTTTTTTATTATATTTCCCTCTTTATTGATTGAGCCGTATTACTTCATTCATGCAGGTGTGCAGTGCCCAGGAATGAACATGCCAGTTTGGCATCACGTGTGCGATGACATCTTTGGCGCTTACAATGAGCTGATTGCATGTGCCTAGGGCTCCTGTGTTTTCAGCCTGCCTTACATTTATCTCTCAAGCTCCTTGTCAGCTGGGTGATATCACTGGCACAACGGTAGAGAATGGCAGCAAGGAGCCAAGGTGGCACAGGTCTCTTTTATAGCCAAGGGCTTAAGTCCCTAAACGTTACTGCACTACCTCATAACAATGTAAAGTCCATCACCACGAGACGGATGACAGAGAACATTGCCCAGAGTGAGCCCTCTTACGGTAAATATGATAAACAATTGTAAATCTCTTATAACTTAAAGAATACTAATTACAGTAGAACTAAATAACTGACAGATACACAATAAAAAGACAATACACAGCGATTATTTTGAATTTGAAATGAGCAGTAGAATATTTTATTGCAAATTTCAAAGTTAATCAGATTTTTCCTCCTCCTGTATAACGTGACAGCCATCAACCAATCAAAAAATGCATACATGTATATAGTGTACTTTTGCACATGCTCAGTAGAAGCTGGAGCCTCATAAAATGTGTATACGAAAAGAATGTGCATGTTTTGGTAATGGAAGTAAATTGGAAAGTTCTTTTAATTTGCTGCTTTATCTGAATCATTGACTTGAGGGCTCTGGCTTCAGTTGTGCATGGCACATTGGCATAGACTACACTTGCCAGAGACAGATTAGAGACTTGCTTCTGTTTTACAGAGCTTCTAACTGATAAAAAGATGGATGATAAAAGTGCATACAGAGGTATCTATGGGCAGCACTTTTGCAACTTTATAAAAAGTAAAAACTTTATCTCCAAAGCGATCCCCCTTACACACGGTGAGTGCAGCCAAGGAAATGTTTTTATTACAGCTATTTACCCTTTACAATATAGGAAGCAGACCTGAGCTCTGTTTTTTTTCCAGATTGTAGCATCATGTTCTGATTCCATGCTATACTGATCTATCTATCTATCTATCTATCTATCTATCTATCTATCTATCTATCTATCTACAGTATCTATCTACAGTATCTATCTACAGTATCTATCTACAGTATATATCTACAGAATCTATCTACAGTATATATCTACAGAATCTATCTACAGTATCTATCTACAGTATCTATCTACAGTATCTATCTATCTATCTACAGAATCTATCTACAGTATCTATCTACAGTATCTATCTACAGAATCTATCTACAGAATCTATCTACAGTATCTATCTACAGTATCTATCTACAGTATATATCTACAGAATCTATCTACAGTATATATCTACAGAATCTATCTACAGTATCTATCTACAGTATCTATCTACAGCATCTATCTACAGTATCTATCTACAGTATCTATCTATCTATCTACAGAATCTATCTACAGTATCTATCTACAGTATCTATCTACAGAATCTATCTACAGAATCTATCTACAGTATCTATCTACAGTATCTATCTACAGTATATATCTACAGAATCTATCTACAGAATCTATCTACAGAATCTATCTACAGTATCTATCTACAGAATCTATCTACAGAATCTATCTACAGTATCTATCTACAGAATCTATCTACAGTATCTATCTACAGTATCTATCTACAGTATCTATCTACAGTATATATCTACAGAATCTATCTACAGAATCTATCTACAGTATCTATCTACAGAATCTATCTACAGAATCTATCTACAGTATCTATCTACAGAATCTATCTACAGTATCTATCTACAGTATCTATCTACAGTATCTATCTACAGTATATATCTACAGTATATATCTACAGTATCTATCTACAGTATCTATCTACAGTATCTATCTACAGAATCTATCTACAGTATCTATCTACAGTATCTATCTACAGTATCTATCTACAGTATCTATCTACAGAATCTATCTACAGTATATATCTACAGTATATATCTACAGAATCTATCTACAGTATCTATCTACAGTATCTATCTACAGTATATATCTACAGAATCTATCTACAGTATATATCTACAGTATCTATCTACAGTATCTATCTACAGTATATATCTACAGTATATATCTACAGAATCTATCTACAGTATCTATCTACAGTATCTATCTACAGTATATATCTACAGAATCTATCTACAGAATCTATCTACAGTATCTATCTACAGTATCTATCTACAGTATCTATCTACAGTATATATCTACAGAATCTATCTACAGAATCTATCTACAGTATCTATCTACAGTATATATCTACAGAATCTATCTACAGTATCTATCTACAGTATATATCTACAGAATCTATCTACAGTATCTATCTACAGTATCTATCTACAGTATATATCTACAGAATCTATCTACAGTATATATCTACAGAATCTATCTACAGTATCTATCTACAGTATCTATCTACAGTATATATCTACAGAATCTATCTACAGTATCTATCTACAGTATATATCTACAGAATCTATCTACAGTATCTATCTACAGTATCTATCTACAGTATATATCTACAGCATCTATCTACAGAATCTATCTACAGCATCTATCTACAGTATCTATCTACAGTATCTATCTACAGAATCTATCTACAGAATCTATCTACAGCATCTATCTACAGTATCTATCTACAGAATCTATCTACAGTATCTATCTACAGTATATATCTACAGTATCTATCTACAGTATCTATCTACAGTATCTATCTACAGTATCTATCTACAGTATCTATCTACAGAATCTATCTACAGAATCTATCTACAGCATCTATCTACAGTATCTATCTACAGAATCTATCTACAGTATCTATCTACAGTATATATCTACAGTATCTATCTACAGTATCTATCTACAGAATCTATCTACAGTATCTATCTACAGTATATATCTACAGAATCTATCTACAGTATCTATCTACAGTATCTATCTACAGTATATATCTACAGAATCTATCTACAGTATATATCTACAGTATCTATCTACAGTATCTATCTACAGTATCTATCTACAGTATATATCTACAGAATCTATCTACAGAATCTATCTACAGTATATATCTACAGAATCTATCTACAGTATCTATCTACAGTATCTATCTACAGTATATATCTACAGAATCTATCTACAGTATCTATCTACAGTATATATCTACAGAATCTATCTACAGTATCTATCTACAGTATATATCTACAGTATCTATCTACAGAATCTATCTACAGAATCTATCTACAGAATCTATCTACAGTATCTATCTACAGAATCTATCTACAGTATCTATCTACAGTATCTATCTACAGTATCTATCTACAGTATCTATCTACAGTATATATCTACAGTATATATCTACAGTATCTATCTACAGTATCTATCTACAGTATCTATCTACAGTATCTATCTACAGAATCTATCTACAGTATCTATCTACAGTATCTATCTACAGTATCTATCTACAGAATCTATCTACAGAATCTATCTACAGTATCTATCTACAGTATCTATCTACAGTATCTATCTACAGAATCTATCTACAGTATCTATCTACAGTATCTATCTACAGTATCTATCTACAGAATCTATCTACAGTATCTATCTACAGTATCTATCTACAGTATATATCTACAGTATCTATCTACAGCATCTATCTACAGTATCTATCTACAGAATCTATCTACAGTATCTATCTACAGTATCTATCTACAGTATCTATCTACAGTATCTATCTACAGTATCTATCTACAGTATCTATCTACAGAATCTACAGCATCTATCTACAGTATCTATCTACAGTATCTATCTACAGTATCTATCTACAGTATCTATCTACAGTATCTATCTACAGTATCTATCTACAGAATCTACAGCATCTATCTACAGTATCTATCTACAGTATCTATCTACAGAATCTATCTACAGTATCTATCTACAGTATCTATCTACAGTATCTATCTACAGTATCTATCTACAGTATCTATCTACAGTATCTATCTACAGTATATATCTACAGTATCTATCTACAGCATCTATCTACAGTATATATCTACAGTATCTATCTACAGTATATATCTACAGAATCTATCTACAGTATCTATCTACAGTATCTATCTACAGAATCTATCTACAGTATATATCTACAGAATCTATCTACAGAATCTATCTACAGTATCTATCTACAGTATCTATCTACAGAATCTATCTACAGTATCTATCTACAGTATCTATCTACAGAATCTATCTACAGTATCTATCTACAGAATCTACAGTATCTATCTACAGTATCTATCTACAGAATCTATCTACAGTATCTATCTACAGAATCTATCTACAGTATCTATCTACAGAATCTACAGTATCTATCTACAGTATCTATCTACAGAATCTATCTACAGAATCTATCTACAGTATCTATCTACAGTATCTATCTACAGTATCTATCTACAGTATCTATCTACAGTATCTATCTACAGTATCTATCTACAGAATCTACAGCATCTATCTACAGTATCTATCTACAGTATCTATCTACAGAATCTATCTACAGTATCTATCTACAGTATATATCTACAGTATATATCTACAGAATCTATCTACAGTATCTATCTACAGTATCTATCTACAGTATCTATCTACAGTATCTATCTACAGTATCTATCTACAGTATCTATCTACAGCATCTATCTACAGTATATATCTACAGTATCTATCTACAGTATCTATCTACAGTATCTATCTACAGTATATATCTACAGAATCTATCTACAGTATCTATCTACAGTATCTATCTACAGAATCTATCTACAGTATATATCTACAGAATCTATCTACAGAATCTATCTACAGTATCTATCTACAGTATCTATCTACAGAATCTATCTACAGTATCTATCTACAGTATCTATCTACAGAATCTATCTACAGTATCTATCTACAGAATCTACAGTATCTATCTACAGTATCTATCTACAGAATCTATCTACAGTATCTATCTACAGAATCTATCTACAGAATCTATCTACAGAATCTACAGTATCTATCTACAGTATCTATCTACAGAATCTATCTACAGAATCTATCTACAGAATCTATCTACAGTATCTATCTACAGTATCTATCTACAGAATCTATCTACAGTATATATCTACAGAATCTATCTACAGTATATATCTACAGAATCTATCTACAGAATCTATCTACAGTATCTATCTACAGTATCTATCTACAGAATCTATCTACAGTATCTATCTACAGTATCTATCTACAGAATCTATCTACAGTATATATCTACAGAATCTATCTACAGTATATATCTACAGAATCTATCTACAGTATCTATCTACAGTATCTATCTACAGTATCTATCTACAGTATCTATCTACAGAATCTATCTACAGTATCTATCTACAGAATCTATCTACAGTATCTATCTACAGAATCTATCTACAGTATCTATCTACAGTATCTATCTACAGCATCTATCTACAGTATATATCTACAGAATCTATCTACAGTATCTATCTACAGTATCTATCTACAGTATCTATCTACAGTATATATCTACAGAATCTATCTACAGAATCTATCTACAGAATCTATCTACAGAATCTATCTACAGTATATATCTACAGAATCTATCTACAGAATCTATCTACAGTATCTATCTACAGTATCTATCTACAGTATCTATCTACAGTATCTATCTACAGTATCTATCTACAGTATATATCTACAGTATCTATCTACAGTATCTATCTACAGTATCTATCTACAGTATATATCTACAGAATCTATCTACAGTATCTATCTACAGAATCTATCTACAGTATCTATCTACAGAATCTATCTACAGTATCTATCTACAGTATCTATCCACAGTATCTATCTACAGTATATATCTACAGTATCTATCTACAGTATCTATCTACAGTATCTATCTACAGAATCTATCTACAGAATCTATCTACAGTATCTATCTACAGAATCTATCTACAGTATCTATCTACAGAATCTATCTACAGTATCTATCTACAGAATCTATCTACAGTATCTATCTACAGTATCTATCTACAGTATCTATCTACAGTATCTATCTACAGTATATATCTACAGAATCTATCTACAGTATCTATCTACAGTATATATCTACAGTATCTATCTACACTATCTATCTACAGAATCTATCTACAGTATCTATCTACAGTATCTATCTACAGTATCTATCTACAGAATCTATCTACAGTATCTATCTACAGTATCTATCTACAGTATATATCTACAGAATCTATCTACAGAATCTATCTACAGAATCTATCTACAGAATCTATCTACAGAATCTATCTACAGTATCTATCTACAGTATCTATCTACAGTATATATCTACAGAATCTATCTACAGAATCTATCTACAGAATCTATCTACAGAATCTATCTACAGTATCTATCTACAGAATCTATCTACAGTATCTATCTACAGTATCTATCTACAGTATCTATCTACAGTATATATCTACAGTATCTATCTACAGTATATATCTACAGTATCTATCTACAGTATCTATCTACAGTATCTATCTACAGTATCTATCTACAGAATCTATCTACAGTATCTATCTACAGTATCTATCTACAGTATCTATCTACAGTATCTATCTACAGAATCTACAGTATCTATCTACAGTATCTATCTACAGTATCTATCTACAGTATATATCTACAGTATATATCTACAGTATCTATCTATCTATCTATCTATCTATCTATCTATCTATTGTACCTATCTATATATCTATCAATCTATCTACACTATCTATCTATCTATCTATCTATCTATCTATCTATCTATCTATCTACAGTATCTATCTAAAGTATATATATATATACAGTATCTATCTATTTACAGTATCTATCTATCTATCATCTATCTATCTATCTATCTATCTATCTATCTATCTATCTATCTATCTATCTATCTATTTACAGTATCTATCTATCTATCTATCTATCTATCTATCTATCTATCTATCTATCTATCTATCTATCTATCTATCTATCGTACCTATCTATATATCTATCTATCAATCTATCTACACAATCTAGCTATCTATCCATCTATCTATCTATCATCTATCTATCTATCTATCTATCTATCTATCTATCTATCTATCATATTTGTATCTATCTACAGTACCTATTTATCTATCTATCTATAGTACCAATCTATCTCTTTCTCTCTCTCTCTATATCATCTATCTATTTATCTATCTATCTATCTATCTATCTATCTATCTATCTATCTATCTATCTATCTATCTATCTACAGTATCTATTTATCTATCTATCATCTCTCTACAGTACCTATCTATCTATCTATCTATCTATCTATCTATCTATCTATCTATCTATCTATCTATCTATCTATCTATCTATCTATCTATCTATCTATCTATCTATCTATCATCTACAGTACCTATCTATCTATCTATCTATCTATCTATCTATCTATCTATCTATCTATCTATCTATCTATCTATCATCTACAGTACCTATCTATCTCTTTCTCTCTATATATCAACTATCTATCCATATATCTATCTATCTATCTATCTATCTATCTATCTATCTATCTATCTATCTATCTATCTATCTATCATCTATAATCTATCTATCTATCTATCTATCTATCTATCTATCTATCTATCTATCTATCTATCTATCTATCTATCTATCTACAGTACCTATCTATCTCTCTGTCTGTTGTTTGTTTGTCTGACTGTCTATCTTTAATGTCCTTTTAACACAATTCACTAAGATTTAAAGGGATAGGAAAGTCAAAATTAAACTTGCGTGATTCAGATAGAGTATGTCATTTTAAGACACTTTTAAATTCCTTTCTATTTTCAAATGTACTTTATTCTCTTGTTATCTTTTGTTGTAAAATAATATGCACATAGCCTACATTACAGGGAACTAGCTGGTGATTGCTGCCTGCACACATTTGTTTCATGTGATTGGCTGACTAGATGTGTCTGCTAGTTCCCAGTAATGCATTGCTACACCTTCAGCAAAGGATAACAAGAGAAGGAAGCACATTTAATAATAGAAGTAAATTTGAAAGTTGTTTAAAAGTGTATACTCCTCACAACTAGCTACAGAAGTCAAACAATTCTCGGAAAGATTCTCTGAGGTAGAACAAAGAGTTTCTGATCTTGAAGATCTTACTCTAGCTCAAAACATCAGGGGCGCGATCCGATAAAGATCATAGTTTGCGGCGCAAGCGAGGGAACCCCCGCCGCCCGCAGTTTCAGCTCGCAACTCGAGCTATCCTATATACGGAGCCGTCAGAGGCTAAAGTGCCGTAAGTCTCACAAACCAGCGATGTCCAGAAATCTGCGTAAGTACAAATTTCTGGAGTCGCCAGTGACTTACGGCACTTTAGAAACTGCCGGCACCTACAAAACCTGACTAAAGTTATTAAATCTCCCGTACTGTCTAACACGCCTCCCAAACATAGCCCGACACGTCTAACCCTCTATCCGCTATCCCCCCTCACTATCCTAACAATAAAACATGTATTAACCCCTAAACCGCCGCTCCCGGACCCCGCTGCCAGCTATATTAAATCTATAACTCCCTAATGTGAGCCCCTACCCCGCCGCCATCTACCTTACCTACCCCCTAAAGTGAGCCCCTACCCCGCCGCCATCTACCTTACCTACCCCCTAAAGTGAGCCCCTTACACCGCCGTCATCTACCTTACCTACCCCCTAAAGTGAGTCCCTACCCCGCCGCCATCTATTTTAAAAATATTAAACCCTAATTTAATCCCTCTACACTGCTGCCGCCTATATTAAACACATTAACCCCTAATCTAATCCCCCTACACCGCCGCCAGCTATATTAACTATATTAATCCTAATTATAATCT
Source organism: Bombina bombina (assembly GCF_027579735.1). Lineage (NCBI taxonomy): Eukaryota > Metazoa > Chordata > Amphibia > Anura > Bombinatoridae > Bombina > Bombina bombina. The sequence continues at coordinate 293,168,575 of NC_069506.1, forward strand.
AGTTAATATAGTTATAATATTATATATATTAACTATATTAACCCTAATTATATTAGGGTTAATATAGTTAATATTGTTATTATATTATATATATTAATTATAATAACCCTATCTAACTCTAACATCCCTAACTAAATCCTTATTAAAATAAATCTAATTAATATTAATGTTATTAATTAAAATATTCCTATTTAAATCTAAATACTTACCTATAAAATAAACCCTAAGATAGCTACAATGTAATTAATAATTACATTCTAACTATTTTAGGGTTTATATTTATTTTACAGGTAAGTTGGTATTTATTTTAACTAGGTACAATAGCTATTAAATAGTTAATAACTATTTAATAGCTACCTAGTTAAAATAATTACCAATTTACCTGTAAAATAAATCCTAACCTAAGTTCCAAATACACCTACACTATCAATAAATTAAATAAACTACAAATATCTAAACTAAAATACAATAAAATAAAATAAACTAAATTACAAAATACAACAACACTAAATTACAAAAAATAAAAAAAAATTACAAGATTTTTAAGCTAATTACACCTATTCTAAGCCCCCTAATAAAATAATAAAGCCCCCCAAAATAAAAAAATTTCCCTACCCTATTCTAAATTTAAAAAGTTCACAGCTCTTTTACCTTACCAGCCCTTAAAAGGGCCTTTTGCGGGGCATGCCCCAAAGAATTAAGCTCTTTTGCATTGAAATAAACATACAATACCCCCCCAACATTACAACCCACCACCCACATACCCCTGTTCTAAACCCACCCAAACCCCCCTTAAAAAAACCTAACATTACCCCCCTGAAGATCTCCCTACCTTGTCTTCACCCAGCCGGGCAGAACTGTTCATCCGATCCGGGCGATGTCCAATCAAGCGGCAGAGAAGTCTTCTTCCATCCGGCGATGTCTTCAATCAAGCGGCAGTGAAGTTTTCTTCGATCAGGGCGATGTCTTCAATCAAGCGGCAGTGAAGTCTTCTTCCATCCGGCGATGTCTTCAAGCAAAGCGGCATCTTCAATCTTCTTTCTTCGCTCCTCCGCCGCGGAGCATCCATCCTGCACGAAGACTGAACTAGGAATGAGGTACCTTTAAATGACGTCATCCAAGATGGCATCCGTCGAATTCCGATTGGCTGATAGGATTCTATCAGCCAATCAGAATTAAGGTAGAAAAATCTGATTGGCTGATTGAATCAGCCAATCAGATTCAAGTTCAATCCGATTGGTTGATTGGCGGCGGGGTCCGGGAGCGGCGGTTTAGGGGTTAAATACTTTATTAGGGATTGCGGCGGAGGATCGCGGTTGACAGGTAGATAGACATTGCGCATGCGTTAGGTGTTAGGTTTTATTTAGCAGGTAGTTTAGGGAGTTACGGGGCTCCAATAGACAGCGTAAGGCTTACTACGGCTGCATTTTGTGGCGAGGTGAAAATGGAGTAAGATTTCTCCATTTTCGCCACGTAAGTCCTTACGCTGTATATTGGATACCAAACTGCGCTGGTTTGGTATACCTGCCTATGGCCCAAAAAACTACGGGCGAAGGCAGAAATATACGAGCGTAACTTCTAGGTTACGCCGTATATAGGATACCAAATCAGCGCAAATTTCGGCGTTGCCGGCTTTTGCGGGCGACGCTGCATATCGGATCGGGCCCCAAATTAGAAGCCACTTCCTCAGCCCTTCTCAAATTGCAGAATAAAGTAGAAGATCTGGAAAATCGTGCTAGGCGAAATAATTTAAAAGTAATAGGGGTACCTGAGGAAAAGCAGTTTGAGGATCTAAACAAATTAATTACAAAAACACTCCCAGCTCTACTGAATATACCTTAGACTCACTCAAATATTGTTATAGAGCGGGTACACAGGTTAGGATTAGCATCTCCCTCAAAAAAAAATATGAGGCCAAGACCAATCATAGCCAAATTCCTGAACTACCAAGATAAAATCACTTTTCTACAAGCCTTCCGTAAAAAACAGCCTATATTTCTTGAAGGAACAAAAATACTGTTATTTCAATATTATGCAGCAGAAACTGCCTCAAAAAGAAGGCAGCTAGCTCCAGTATGTACTAAGTTCATACAGCAGGGGCTGCGGGCAACGATTTTACATCCTGCCAGGCTCCGATTAGTGTTTGATAATACCCTACACTTTTTTGATACTGCCCCTGCAGCAGAAGCTTTTTTTATTAAAAACTGCTCACCTGAGTAGTTGGGTTATCAAGCTACTCAGCTCTTTTTAGTAAAGTTAAGAATAGATTTATCTCCTTGTCATTATGATGGGGCCCTTTCAGTATAGGTTAACAGACGGCTCAGGTGGCCTAGTCGTCTGTTTTTTTGTATTATGGTCTGTTTGTCTTGTGTGTTTTCCTTTTCTTTTTTTTTTTTCTCTTCTCTCTCCCCTCTCCTCCTTCCTTTCCGTCTCCTTCACTATCCTCCCTCTCGAGACATAGATATCCTGTATAATGACTGGGATTAAATTTACCTCCTGGAACATAGGAGGTCTTACATCTCCTATCAAAAGAAAAATGATAATTTCAAACTTGAAGAAAATAGGCACCTCTATTGCTTTTTTACAAGAAACCCACTTGAAGACTCAAGAAATCCTTAAACTTAAATCCTCTTGGGTTAGCGAGTTTTTTTTTCCCTCTAGCTGTAGGCGAAAAGGCGGAGTTGCTATTCTTCTGGGCAAAAAATTTAACTATGAGATAATACAGAGTGAGTCAGATGAAGAGGGGAGATACATCATATTGAAAATTAAGATTGCTAATGTTTTGTATACTTTATGTAATGTATATGCTCCAAATGTCTTCAATTTGTCATTCTGGGATACATTACAGGCTAGGCTTATGACCTGTTCAGAGGGTTTCCTGATATTAGCTGGCGATTTCAATATGGCTCCTCAATATCCAATTGACAGAATGAGACAGCATGTCTTATCTAAAAAAACTAAAAGAGATAATCTTGAGGCAAAATTGTTTTCCAGGATATTTGGAGGTTTCAAAACCTGGACACACGTGATTTTACATGTCTTTCAAAAGCACATAAATCATTGTCACAGATTGACTTATTTCTGATCGATGAAAGACTATCGCCTAGATTTAGAGTTCTGCATTAGCTGTCCAAACCAGCGTTAAGGGGTCCTAACGCTGGTTTTGGCCGCCCGCTGGTATTTAGAGTCAGTCGGGAAAGGGTCTAACGCTCACTTTTGCAGCCGCGACTTTTCCATAACACAGATCCCCTTACGCCAATTGCGTATCCTATCTTTTCAATGGGATCTTTCTAACGCCGGTATTTAGAGTCTTGGCTGAAGTGAGCACTAGAACTCTAACGACAAAACTCCAGCCGCAAAAAAAAGTCAGGAGTTAAGAGCTTTCTGGGCTAACGCCGGTTCATAAAGCTCTTAACTACTGTGCTCTAAAGTACACTAACCCCCATAAACTACCTATGTACCCCTAAACGGAGGTCCCCCCACATCGCCGCCACTATAATTCAATCTTTTAACCCCTAATCTGCCGACCGTACACCGCCGCAACCTACATTATCCCTATGTACCCCTAATCTGCTTCCCCTAACATCGCCGACACCTACATTATATTTATTAACCCCTAAACTGCCCCCCCCAGCGTCGCCGCTACCTACCTACACTTATTAACCCCTAATCTGCCGACCGGACCTCGCCACAACTATAATAAATGTATTAACCCCTAAACCGCCTCACTCCCGCCTCAAAAACCCTATAATAAATAGTATTAACCCCTAATCTGCCCTCCCTAACATCGCTGACACCTAACTTCAAGTATTAACCCCTAATCTAGCGACCGGACCTCACAGCTACTCTAATAAATGTATTAACCCCTAAAGCTAAGTCTAACCCTAACACCCCCCTAAGTTAAATATAATTTAAATCTAACGAAATAAAATAAATCTTATTAAATAAATTAATCCTATTTAAAGCTAAATACTTACCTGTAAAATAAACCCTAATATAATATTGTATCTATTTTAGGATTTATATTTATTTTACAGGCAACTTTGTATTTATTTTAACCAGGTACAATAGCTATTAAATAGTTATTTACTATTTAATAGCTACCTAGTTAAAATAATTACAAAATTACCTGTAAAATAAATCCTAACCTAAGTTACAATTTAACCTAACACTACACTATCAATAAATTAATTAAATAAACTACCTACAATTATCTACAATTAAATCAACTAAACTAAATTAAAAAAAAAAAAACACTAAATTACAAAAAATAAAAAAATATTACAAGAATTTTAAACTAATAACACCTACTCTAAGCCCCCTAAAAAAATAACAAAGCCTACCCAAAATAAAAAAATGCCCTACCCTATTCTAAAATAAAAAGTAAACAGCTCTTTTGCCTTACCAGCCCTTAAAAGGGCCTTTTGCGGGGCATGCCTCAAAGTAAACAGCTCTTTTGCATTTTAAAAAAACATACAATCCCCCCCCCAACATTACAACCCACCACCCACATACCCCTAATCTAACCCAAACCCCCCTTAAATAAACCTAATACTAAGCCCCTGAAGATCTCCCTACCTTATCTTCACCACGCTGGGTATCACCGATCCGTCCAGAAGAGGGTCCGAAGTCTTCATCCTATCCGGCAAGAAGAGGTCCAGAAGAGGGTCTGAAGTCTTCATCCTATCCGGCAAGAAGAGGACATCCGGACCGGCAGACATCTTCATCCAGGCAGCGTCTATCTTCATCCATCCGGCGCGGAGCGGGACCATCTTGAAGCAGCCGACGCGGATCCATCCTCTTCTTCCGGCGACTCCAGACGAATGAAGGTTCCTTTAAGGGATGTCATCCAAGATGGCGTCCCTCGAATTCCGATTGGCTGATAGGATTCTATCAGCCAATCGGAATTAAGGTAGGAAAAATCTGATTGGCTGATTGAATCAGCCATTCAGATTCAAGTTCAATCCTATTGGCTGATCCAATCAGCCAATCAGATTGAGCTCGCATTCTATTGGCTGATCGGAACTGGTCATTAGGGCATATGGAGAAGTGGTTTATCTTGGCTAAGAATAGATTCATGTCAATCTCCCCATGTTATTTGATTCTCGTGTCCGACAGAGGCACAATTAATCTTGACAAAATTTCTATTAGTTGGGCCATATTGTTATCTCAAGAAGTAGATTCTAAAATACCTTCTCTTTCAATTCAAGAGGTTGCTCGGACAACTCTCTCTGCTACATGGAGAGAATCCCATGTGAAGTTGTTATACATGACATATTTCACACCAGAAAAGGGAATCAGATGTGGGAAAACGAATTTTACTGTTTGCCCTAAATGTTCTTTCCCCTCCGCAAATCTTCTGCACATGTTATGAACCTGTCCAAAAATCAAGAATGTATGGTGTAAAGTTCAATTCTGGCTTTGTAAAGTATTAAAGCTCTCCTCTCTAAATCTGTTAGATATGCATATAGTTTTTCTCTTCCTTAACCCAGAAGATAAACAACTTAATGTCAAATTCATTAATATAACTATATTGGCTGTTAGATATCTTATTTTTAAAAAATGGAAAATGCGTATGGTTCCTAGCATCTCAGAAATTAAAAATTGTTTAAAAAAAACAATGCATTCTTGAACAACATAATATCAGTGTCGACAATGACGAAGATATTACTAGGTTCTTTTTTAAGTGGTCAGCATTCGTAAAAGTTTTTCCTCCTACTGAGATTGAATATCTGATATATCCTTTACGTAATTCTGAATTAGTCTTGCTAGGGAGGTGGTGACTGGTTCTCTTCTCCCTTTCCCCTTTTCTTCCCTCCCCCACCTTCCTTCCCCCCCTTTCTTCCCCCCCCCTTTTTTTTTTGTTTTGTTTTGTCTTGTCTTGTTTTGTTTTGTCTTGTTTTGTTTAGTTTTGTTTTGTGTTTTGTTTTGTTTTGTCGTGTTTTGATTTGTTGTGTTTTGTTTTGTTTTCTCGTGTTTTGTTGTGTTTTGTTTTGTTTTGTCGTGTTTTGTTTTGTTTCTCTTGTAAGGTGTATCCAGTCCACGGATCATCCATTACTTGTGGGATATTCTCATTCCCAACAGGAAGTTGCAAGAGGACACCCACAGCAGAGCTGTTATATAGCTCCTCCCCTAACTGCCATACCCAGTCATTCTCTTGCAACTCTCAACAAGCATGGAGTAAGAGAGAGTGGTGAAATATAGTTAGTTTTTTTTCTTCAATCAAAAGTTTATTATTTTTAAATAGTACCGGAGTTGTATTATTTTATCCCAGGCAGTAAATAGAAGAAGAATCTGCCTGAGGTTTCTATGATCTTAGCAGGTTGTAACTAAGATCCATTGCTGTTCTCACATATGTCTGAGGAGAGAGGTAACTTCAGCGGGAGAATGGCGTGCAGGATACTCTGCTATGAGGTATGTGCAGTTACAATTTTTTCTAGAAATGGAAAATGCTAGAAAATGCTGCTGATACCGGATTAATTTAAGTTAAGCCTGAATACAGTGATTTAATAGCGACTGGTATCATGCTTACACTCAGGGGTAATACCCTTTTAAAATTGCAATATAAAACGTTTGCTGGCATGTTTAATCGTTTTTATATATGCTTTGGTGATAAAACTTTATTGGGGCCTAGTTTTTTCCACATGGCTGGCTTAAATTTTGCCTAGAAACAGTTTCCTGAGGCTTTCCACTGTGGTAGTATGAGTGGGAGGGGCCTATTTTAGCGCTTTTTTGCGCAGTTAAAATTACAGACTGAGATATCCAGCTTCCCTCAGGAGTTCCCTGAATGAAATAGGACATCTCTAAAGGGCTCAAAGGCTTTCCAAAATCGTTTATTGGGGAAGGTAGGGCCACAGCAGGCTGTGGCAGTTTGTTGTGACTGTTAAAAAACGTCTATATCGTTTTTTTGATCCGTTTTTTGAACTAAAGGGTTAATCATCCATTTGCAAGTGGGTGCAATGCTCTGTTAGCTTATTACATACACTGTAAAAATTTCGTTTGATTTACTGCCTTTTTTCACTGTTTTTCAAATTTTGACAAAATTTGTTTCTCTTAAAGGCACAGTACCGTTTTTTATATTTGCTTGTTAACTTGATTTAAAGTGTTTTCCAAGCTTGCTAGTATCATTGCTATTCTGTATAGACATGTCTGACATAGAGGAAACTCCTTGTTCATTATGTTTAAAAGCCATGGTGGAACCCCCTCTTAGAATGTGTACCAAATGTACTGATTTCACTTTAAGCAATAAAGATCATATTATGTCTTTGAAAAATTTATCACCAGAGGAATCTGACGAGGGGGAAGTTATGCCGACTAACTCTCCCCACGTGTCAGATCCTTTGACTCCCGCTCAAGGGACTCACGCTCAAATTGCGCCAAGTACATCCAGGGCGCCCATGGCGTTTACTTTACAAGACATGGCGGCAGTCATGGATAATACACTGTCAGCGGTATTAGCCAGACTACCTGAATTTAGAGGTAAGCGAGATAGCTCTGGGGTTAGACGAAATGTAGAGCATACTGACGCTTTAAGAACCATGTCTGATACTGCCTCACAATATGCAGAAGCTGAGGAAGGAGAGCTTCAGTCTGTGGGTGATGTTTCTGACTCAGGAAAGATACCTGACTCTGATATTTCTACATTTAAATTTAAGCTTGAACACCTCCGCGTGTTGCTCAGGGAGGTTTTAGCTGCTCTGAATGACTGTGATACAATTGCAGTGCCAGAGAAATTGTATAGACTGGATAAATACTATGCAGTGCCGGTGTGTACTGATGTTTTTCCAATACCTAAAAGGTTTACAGAAATTATTAATAAGTAATGGGATAGACCAGGTGTGCCGTTCTCTCCCCCTCCTATTTTTAGAAAAATGTTTCCTATAGACGCCACCACACGGGACTTATGGCAGACAGTCCCTAAGGTGGAGGGAGCAGTTTCTACTCTAGCAAAGCGTACTACTATCCCTGTCGAGGACATTTGTGCTTTTTTAGATCCAATGGATAAAAATTAGAAGGTTACCTTAAGAAAATGTTTATTCAACAAGGTTTTATCCTACCGCCCCTTGCATGCATTGCTCCTGTCACTGCTGCTGCGGCGTTCTGGTTTGAGTCTCTGGAAGAGGCTTTACAGGTAGCGACTCCATTGGATGACATACTTGGCAAGCTTAGAGCACTTAAGCTAGCCAATTCTTTTGTTTCTGATGCCATTGTTCATTTGACTAAACTAACGGCTAGGAATTCTGGTTTTGCTATACAGGCGCGCAGGGCGCTATGGCTTAAATCATGGTCAGCTGACGTGACTTCAAAATCTAAGCTGCAAAACATTCCCTTCAAGGGGCAGACCCTATTCGGGCCTGGTTTGAAGGAGATTATTGCTGATATCACTGGAGGAAAAGGTCATGCCCTTCCTCAGGACAGGTCCAAATCAAGGGCCAAACAGTCTAATTTTCGTGCCTTTCGAAACTTCAAGGCAGGTGCGGCATCAACTTCCTCTAATGCAAAACAAGAGGGAACTTTTGCTCAGTCCAAGACGGTCTGGAGACCAAACCAGACCTGGAACAAAGGTAAGCAGGCCAAAAAGCCTGCTGCTGCCTCTAAGACAGCATGAAGGAATGGCCCCCTATCCGGTAACGGATCTAGTAGGGGGCAGACTTTCACTCTTCGCCCAGGCGTGGGCAAGAGATGTCCAGGATCCCTGGGCGTTGGAAATTATATCCCAGGGATATCTTCTGGACTTCAAAGCTTCCCCCCCAAAAGGGAGATTTCACCTTTCACAATTATCTGCAAACCAGATAAAGAGAGAGGCATTCTTACACTGTGTACGAGACCTCCTAGTTATGGTAGTGATCCATTCAGTTCCAAAGGAGGAACAGGGACAGGGTTTTTACTCAAATCTGTGTGTGGTTCCCAAAAAAGAGGGAACCTTCAGACCAATTTTGGATCTAAAGATCTTAAACAAATTCCTCAGAGTTCCATCATTCAAGATGGAAACTATTCGTACCATCCTACCTATGATCCAGGAGGGTCAATATATGACTACAGTGGATTTAAAGGATGCTTATCTTCACATTCCGATACACAAAGATCATCATCAGTTTCTCAGGTTTGCCTTTCTAGACAGGCATTACCAGTTTGTAGCTCTTCCCTTTGGATAAGCTACAGCCCCAAGAATCTTTACGAAGGTTCTAGGGTCGCTTCTGGCGGTCCTAAGGCCGCGGGGCATAGCAGTGGCCCCTTGTTTAGACGACATCCTGATACAGGCGTCAAACTTCCAAATTGCCAAGTCTCACATGGACGTAGTACTGACATTTCTGAGGTTGCATGGGTGGAAAGTGAACGAGGAAAAGAGTTCTCTATCCCCACTCACAAGAGTTTCCTTCATAGGGACTCTGATAGATTCTGTAGAAATGAAAATTTACCTGACGGAGTCCAGGTTATCAAAGCTTCTAAATTCCTGCTGTGTTCTTCATTCCATTCTGCGCCCTTCGGTGTCTCAGTGTATGGAAGTAATCGGCTTAATGGTAGCGGCAATGGACATAGTGCCATTTGCACGCTTACATCTCAGACCGCTGCAACTATGCATGCTCAGTCAATGGAACGGGGATTACACAGATTTGTCCCCTCTACTGAATCTGGATCAAGAGACCAGGGATTCTCTTCTCTGGTGGCTATCTTGGGTCCATCTGTCCAAAGGTATGACCTTTCGCAGGCCAGATTGGACAATTGTAACAACAGATGCCAGCCTTCTAGGTTGGGGTGCAGTCTGGAATTCCCTGAAGGCTCAGGGATCGTGGACTCAGGAGGAGACACTCCTTCCAATAAATATTCTGGAACTAAGAGCGATATTCAATGCTCTTCAGGCTTGGCCTCAGTTAGCAACTCTGAGGTACATCAGATTTCAGTCGGACAACATCACGACTGTGGCTTACATCAACCATCAAGGGGGAACAAGAAGTTCCCTAGCGATGTTAGAAGTTTCAAAAATAATTTGCTGGGCAGAGATTCACTGTTGCCACCTATCAGCTATCCATATCCCAGGTGTAGAGAACTGGGAGGCGGATTTTCTAAGTCGTCAGACTTTTCATCCGGGGGAGTGGGAACTCCATCCGGAGGTGTTTGCACAATTGATTCATCGTTAGGGCAAACCAGAACTGGATCACATGGCGTCTCGCCAGAACGCCAAGCTTCCGTGTTACGGATCCAGGTCTAGGGATCCCAAGGCGACGCTGATAGATGCTCTAGCAGCACCCTGGTCTTTCAACCTGGCTTATGTGTTTCCACCTTTTCCTCTGCTCCCTCAACTGATTGCCAAGATCAAGCAGGAGAGAGCATCAGTGATTCTGATAGCACCTGCATGGCCACGCAGGACCTGGTATGCAGATCTAGTGGACATGTCATCCTTTCCACCATGGTCTCTGCCTCTGAGACAGGACCTTCTACTTCAGGGTCCTTTCAACCATCCAAATCTAATTTCTTTGAGACTGACTGCATGGAGATTGAATGCTTGATTTTATCAAAGCGTGGCTTCTCCGAGTCAGTCATTGATACCTTAATACAGGCACGAAAGCCTGTCACCAGGAAAATTTACCATAAGATATGGCGTAAATATCTTTATTGGTGTGAATCCAAGGGTTACTCATGGAGTAAGGTCAGGATTCCCAGGATATTATCCTTTCTCCAAGAAGGTTTGGAAAAAGGATTGTCAGCTAGTTCCTTAAAGGGACAGATTTCTGCTCTGTCTATTCTTTTGCACAAGGCGTCTGGCAGATGTTCCAGACGTTCAGGCATTTTGTCAGGCTTTAGTTAGAATCAAGCCTGTGTTTAAACCTGTTGCTCCACCATGGAGCTTAAATTTGGTTCTTAAGGTTCTTCAAGGAGTTCCATTTGAACCTCTTTATTCCATAGATATCAAACTTTTATCTTGGAAAGTTCTTTTTTTGGTAGCTATTTCCTCGGCTCGAAAAAGTCTCCGAGTTATCTGCCTTACAATGTGATTCTCCTTATCTGATTTTTCATACGGATAAGGTAGTCCTGCGTACCAAACCTGGTTTTTACCTAAGGTGGTATCTAACAAGAATATCAATCAAGAGATTGTTGTTCCATCCTTGTGTCCTAATCCTTCTTCGAAGAAGGAACGTCTATTACACAATATGGACGTGGTTCGTGCTTTAAAGTTTTACTTACAAGCTACTAAAGATTTTCGTCAAACATCTGCTTTGTTTGTTGCCTACTCTGGACAGAGGAGAGGTCAAAAGGCTTCGGCAACCTCTCTTTCTTTTTGGCTAAGAAGCATAATCCGCTTAGCCTATGAGACTGCTGGACAGCATCCTCCTGAACGGATTACAGCTCATTCTACTAGAGCTGTGGCTTCCACTTGGGTCTTTAAAAATGAGGCTTCTGTTGAACAGATTTGCAAGGCGGCGACTTGGTCTTCGCTTCATACTTTTTCAAAATTCTACAAATTTGATACTTTTGCTTCTTCGGAGGCTATTTTTGGGAGAAAGGTTTTACAGGCAGTGGTACCTTCCGTTTAAGTACCTGTCTTGTCCCTCCCTTCATCCGTGTACTTTAGCTTTGGTATTGGTATCCCACAAGTAATGGATGATCCGTGGACTGGATACATCTTACAAGAGAAAACACAATTTATGCTTACCTGATAAATTTATTTCTCTTGTGGTGTATCCAGTCCACGGCCCGCCCTGTCATTTTAAGGCAGGTAATTTTTAAATTTAAACTACAGTCACCACTGCACCCTATGGTTTCTCCTTTCTCGGCTTGTTTTCGGTCGAATGACTGGATATGGCAGTTAGGGGAGGAGCTCTATAACAGCTCTGCTGTGGGTGTCCTCTTGCAACTTCCTGTTGGGAATGAGAATATCCCACAAGTAATGGATGATCCGTGGACTGGATACACCACAAGAGAAATAAATTTATCAGGTAAGCATAAATTGTGTTTTTGTCGTGTTTTGTTTTGTTGTGTTGTGTTGTGTTGTATTGTCTTGTTATGGTTTATTCTACAGTAATGTGTGTGTAAAATTAAAAAATCCAACAAGGTATAGATTATAATTGTAAAGAAACATATCCTATCTCTTGGGTAATTCCTTGACTCTTACATGGTATACATCTGTATTGTACTCCAAACGTGGGTGTAATTTTATTTATTGTTGATATTTTTTACGATGTTGTATACATTATGTTTATTAGAATGATGTTTATTTAAAAAGTGTAGTACTTAAAACTGTGCAACTAGAATTCATAGTTGAATGTTACTCATATATATATACTTTGTATAACTGTTGTACCCAGGGTATGGGTTAAAAAAAAATTCTGCTGCTTGTTATGCTACTTTGTTGGATATAAATAAATAAAAAAAAAAAAGTGTATACTCCTTCTAAATCATGAAAGAGAAACTTTAGGTTTCATGTCCCTTTAAGAGTTACCTCACATTTAAGGGGACATAAACGTACAAAAAGAAAATGCTGTTATGTGTTATTGCACTGTTGTTTGCTTATAACTGTGTTGTTGCAGGGGTTAATATACACATATACAAGTAACGGTGCAATACAAAAACTCTCTACAACATTACAGCATTTTCTTTATTCATATGTCCCTTTAAATGAACAGGATAATTTAGAAAATTATGATATTTGTGATACGTAAGAGCTTTCTCAATACTTTATCAAGCTCAGCCAGTCATTTTAAAGGCATTTTAATTCCCACCAATAACTCAGCAACTCCAGTTATTTTTGGGGCAGTAATGTTCACATTTCTGACGTTATTTGAGCTGACAAAACCCTTAATTACAGATCAAGAGCGGTCTCACTTCAGATTTTTTTTTTTGCTGGCCAAGCTCTCAGTAGCAGGTGAAGGAAATAATTTCCTGCTTTACACGACGCGTTTCTGGCCGAGAAGAAGAGAACATAAATCAACTGGTGCATCATAAATATGTCTTTTCTCTTATGATAGCCCTTCAGTTTGCATTGACATAATGAGAATTCAGAGACATAAATGTGCTAATTACAATTTCCTGCTTGGCCAAAAATGACTATAACATAGGGAACACGATTAACCCCTCGTATGCCAGACAATGCAGCCAAGGGGTAAACAAAATGGATTAAGATCTATTAGTAACTATTTGTAATTAAAAATAAAAAAAATAAAAAAGCTTTACGGTATTTGTATAATATTTTAGTTACAATCTATATTTAGCATTTATCTAATCTATATCTGTCTGAAAGTAGCTCAGGAGTTTAGCTGAGGTGCGGGTTTTGTTAATATTATGTTTATGCCGATGATTAATTACATTAAAGCATCAACACACAGGATATGCTAATGGAAATTACTCACAGTATGATTGTAGTTCAACAGCGTTTGTTTCATCCACCGGTAGATAGGAACATCCACTCAAGGGATAAATGTAAAAAAAGGTTTGTGTTTAATAAAACAATTAAAAACAGCTTAAAATGCAAGTTGCTCAACACATTTCAGCAGAAAACTGCCTTTTTTTTAAAAAACAAGTAATAGTGCTCTCTAACTGTTTTATGGGTGCTAATTTATCTCGCTGCATATGGAGCTTGATGCCCCTTGTTTCCGGCAAACCTTCAGGCTCGCCGGAAACAGTAGTTATGAAGCAGTGGTCTAAAGACACTGCTCCATAACTTGTCCGCCTGCTCTGAGACTGCGGACAGAAATTAACCTGATCGAATACGATTGGGCAGATTGACACCCTCTGCTAGCGGCCGCAAATCTGCAGGGGGCAGCATTTCACAAGAACTGCTGGTGCAATGATAAATGCCGACAGCATATGCTGTCGGCAATTATCGATGTGCAGCGGACATGATACGCTACATTGTATCATGTCCGCTAGCACCATAATAAATATACCCCTATGTGTTGATGATACTTCACTATTGTGAATTTTTTATCTTTCAAGTTTGAGACATGGCAAGGATATTGTACGAGTGGAAGTGAAGCTCCACCATTTCATATGCAATTATCGATGCTTAGGGCCTTATTCTCTAAAGCTCTCTGGTCTGGCAAGATTACCAAAGAAGTCTTTCTTGTCAGTGCCTTCCCTCCAATAATTTTTAGAAAGTTAAAAGTTTGACAGCTGCCTTGTGAGGTTCTGGATGTGTAAGAGATAATATAATGCTCAAAAAATAAATAAAAATATTTTGTCATTCTCCCCATTCCAGCAAATGTTTAATCATCAGTACCTCAGGGCCTAATGATATAAAGCTCTCCGTTCAGACACAATGATATAAAATGATCCTCTAGCACTGCGAGATTCCTAGTGAGGCTGATATAAAGTCTCAGTTTGCAGCAAATACAAATCAACAGAAATGGTTTCACTACAATTGAACTTGCTTTTGCCTATAGTTTATAGCATATATTATTTTTATGTCAGTAAAATAAGTGTATTGGGAATTTTGAGCAAACTTCACCTGCATACAGCTGGAGAGACAAATCAGTGATAAAAGCTTGTTTAAATGCTTACAGCATTTCTGGAGAATTGTGAGAGAGCTTCAGACATACCCTGTGAACTCCCCTGTTCAGCCCAGTAAACTCCCCTGTCCCTCTCACTTTCTAAAGATGTGTTTTATTTTACAATAGAGAAAATACAAAGTGCTATGTAAGTTGTAAAAGATACACAGAAATATACAAAGGGCTCTATCCACAAAAAAGATGAATTGCAGGTGAATTGTAGGTAATTTGAAATCTTTAATTAAATATGATTTATAAAGAGCCAAAACCAGTGAGTATCTCCTGCAAGAAAAGTTAGCCCTGCACATTGCATATTTAATGTTGCTAACTCACAGCTAGATTATGAGTTTTGCGTCATGAGTGAAAAAGTATTGTTATGCTTCATAACGATGCTTTTTCACTAAAGCCGCTATTTAGTCTTTGTCGGTATAGGTGTACCGCACACCTTTTTGGCCGTCACGCAACGTCAGTACCGCACTTTAAGAAAAGTCCTTTTTCAATGGGACTCCCATAGCGCCAGTATTACAAGTTTTGCGGTGTGGCCAAAAAGTGAGCGGTACAGCCTAAAATGACAAGATCCATACCGCCATCTAAAGTCAGTAGTTATGAGTTTTATGCTACAAAGCTGTAACATAAAACTCATAACTAAACTTTCACAAAGTGCACTAACACCCATAAACTACCTATTAACCCCTAAACCGAGGCCCTCCCGCATCGCAAACACTATAATAAATTTATTAACCCCTAATCTGCTGCTCCCGATATCACTGCCACTTTAAAAAATACTAACCCCTATTCCACTGCTTCCCGACATCGTCGCCACTATAATAAAATTATTAACCCCTAAACCGCCACCCTCCCGCATCTCAAACACTATTTAAATATTATTAACCCCTAATCTGCCGTCCGCCCACACCGCCGCTATAATAAACCTATTAACCACTAAACCGCAAGCCCCCACAATGAAATATACTATAATAAACTATTAACCCCTAAACCTCTGGCTTCCCACATCACTACATAAATATATTTACCCCTAAACCTAACCCTAACGTAACCCTAACCCTAAGTATATCCCTAACCCTAACGTAACCCTAAGCCTAACACCCCCTAACTTAAATATAATTAAAATAAATCTAAATAAAACTTACAATTATTACCTAAATAATTCCTATTTAAAAATAAATACTTACCTATAAAATAAAACCTAAGCTAGCTACAAAATAACTAATAGTTATATTGTAGCTATCTTAGGTTTTATTTTTATTTCACAAGTATGTTTGTATTTATTTTAACTAGGTAGACTAGTTAGTAAATAGTTATTAACTATTTACTAGCTACCTAGTTAAAATAAATACAAATGTACCTGTAAAATAAAACCTAACCTGCCTTACACTAAAAACTAACATTGCAATAAAATTAAATAAATTAAATTAATCAAATACAATTATCTAAATTACCAAAAAAATAAACACTACATTACAAAAAATAAAAAATGAAATTATCAAAAATAAAAACAAATTACTCCTAATCTAATAGCCCTATCAAAATAAAAAGCCCACCCAAAATAAAAAAAACCCAAGCCTACACTAAACTGCCAATGGCCCTTAAAAGGGCCTTTTGCGGGGCATTGCTCCAAAGAAATCAGCTCTTTTACCTGTAAAAAAAAATGCAAACAACCCCCCAACAGTAAAACCCACCACCGACACAAAAAACCCCAAATAAAAACCTATCTAAATAAACCTAAGCTAACCATTGCCCTGAAAAGGGCATTTGGATGGACATTGCCCTTAAAAAGGGCATTTAGCTCTTTTACATTGCAGAAACCCTAAGCTAAAAATAAAACCCACCCAATAAACCCTTAAAAAAACCTAACACTAACCCCAGACGATCCACTTACTGTTTTCGAAGACCGGACAGCCATCCTCATCCAGTCAGCAGAAGTCTTCATCCAAGCTGGCAGAAGTCCTCATCAAAGCCAGCAGAAGTCTTCATCAAAGCTGGCAGAAGTCTTCATCCAGACAGCATCTTCTATCTTCATCCATCCGGCGCGTAGCGGGTCCATCTTCAAGACATCCGGCGCGGAGCATCCTCTTCTTCCGATGGTCAACGTAGAATGAAGTTTTCCTTTAAGGTATGTCATCCAACATGGCGTCCCTTACATTCCAATTGTCTGATAGAATTCTATCAGCCAATAGGAATTAAAGGGGAAAAATCCTATTGGTTGTTGCAATGAGCCAGTAGGATTGAGCTTTCATCCTATTGGCTGATCCAATCAGCCAATAGGATTGAGCTCGCATTCTATTGGCTGATTGAATCAGCCAATAGGATGAAAGCTCAATCCTTTTGGCTGATTGCAACAGCCAATAGGATTTTTTACCCTTTAATTTCTATTGGCTGATAGAATTCTATCAGCAAATTGGAATGTGAGGGACGCCATCTTGGATGATGTACCTTAAAGGGAAACTTCATTCTACGTTGACCATCGGAAGAAGAGAATGCTCCGTGCCGGATGTCTTGAAGATGGACCTGCTCCGCACCAGATGGATGAAGATAGAAGATGCCGTCTGGATGAAGACTTCTGCCGGCTTCGATGAGGACTTCTGCCTCCTGGATGAGGATGGATGTCTGGTCTTCGAAAAACTGTAAGTGGATCGTCGGGGGTTAGTGTTAGGTTTTTTTAAGGGTAAGTTTGTATTTAGTTTTAAATAGGTATTATTTAATTAATAATTGAAAGTTTTATTTAGATGGATTTGAATTATATTTAAGTTAGGGGGTATTAGGATTAGGGTTACGTTAGGGTTAGGGTTACGTTAGAGTTAGGGCTTAATATATTTATTTAGTGTTAGTGATGTTGGAGGCCAGAGGTTTAGGGGTTAATAACTTTAGTATATTGGCGGCTACATTGGGGGCGGCAGATTAGGGGTTATTAACTGTAACGTAGGTGGCGGCGAAGTTAAGGGCGGTAGATTAGGGGTTAATAAGTGTATTTAGGTGGCGGCGATATCAGGAGCTGCAGATTAGGGGTTAATAGTTTTATGTAGGTGGCGGCAATGTTAGGGGCAGCAGATTAGGGGTGTTTAGACATGGTTTTTTTGTTAGGGTGTTAGGTTTAAACATAACTTTTTCTTTCCCCATAGACATCAATGGGGTTGCGTTACGGAGCTTTTGTTTCCTTGATCGCAGGTGTTAGGCTTTTTTTTTTGCCGGCTCTCCCCTTTGATGTCTATGGGGAAATTGTGCATGAGCACGTCAAAGCAGCGCTTGTATTTGGGTGAAGCATGGAGCTCAACGCCACCATATCGCCCTTGCAAGCCTGCTTTTTGTAAACATGTAATAGCATCGCTATAGGGAGGTTGAATACCGCCGCTTTTGTGGCGGTCGTTAATTTCCCTATAGCACTCAAAACTCGTAATCTGGCTGTCAGCTTTTCTGGCAGGAGATACTCACTGGGTTTTGCCCTTCATGATGCATAGTTAATGGTGGAAATTAAAATCTTTCTTTTCACCTGCCATTCACCTCTTGATGAATAAATTCCAAATTATGATCATAATTTGTTAACGTAACAAAGAAACTTTCAAAACATAATCAGAATTTGTAAAACCACTGCTGGATCTAAATGTATATCTAGTGAAAAAGCTTAAATGTATTAATACTGAAAAGACCCAAACGGAAGCGTAAATTAATATAAAACACAATGCACAAAGTGAAACAAATCTCTCATAACATGCAGTGTTATATTACACTGGGCTAGTGTCTCCTTCACATACAAAGATGCAGCAAACAACCCTTATACAAGAACAGCAAAATCTGCTGGTCTAGAATCTTGTGATAGATCTCACAGTGCAGGAGGATTTTGCCCTTTTTCTTTGAGCATTCAATGAGTTCAGCCCCTGTGAATTCTGCACTACAATTTCTCTACAAGCAAGAGAACCTTTTATCATCAGACTCTCAGTAAACATTGGGATAAATTGAAACTGTCAGAAAAAGTATTGAAAAATTATTAAAAGTTTTTTTATTAGATTTGATTATTTGAGAGTTATGTTAAAACATTCCATATCAATATTTAAATATTAAGATTTGTTTCATTGCTGTTCATCCATAATATTTCTTTTTTGTAAATATTTGGGAAAATTGAAGCTGTGTTGCTTATCTGGAATTAAAGGGACAGTAAAGTCAAAATTAAACTTTTAATGTTCAAATAGAGCATATCATTTTAAACATTTTCTTTTAAACAACTTTCCAATTTTTAATTCTGTTATCAATTTTGCTTTGTTCTCTTGATACCTTTTATTGAAGAGTAAAACTATGTAGGCTCAGGAGTGTGCACGTGTCTTTAGTACTCTATGGCCTAGATTTGGAGTTTGGCGTTAGCCGTGAAAACCAGCGTTAGAGGCTCCTAACGCTGGTTTTAGGCTACCTCCGGTATTTGGAGTCGCTCAAAATAGGGTCTAATGCTCACTTTTCAGCCGCGACTTTTCCATACCGCAGATCCCCTTACGTCAATTGCGTATCCTATCTTTTCAATGGGATCTTTCTAACTCCGGTATTTAGAGTCGTGTCTGAAGTGAGCGTTAGACATCTAACGACAAAACTCCAGCCGCAGGAAAAAAGTCAGTAGTTAAGAGCTTTCTGGGCTAACGCCGGTTCATAAAGCTCTTAACTACTGTACTCTAAAGTACACTAACACCCATAAACTACCTATGTACCCCTAAACCGAGGTCCCCCCACATCGCCGACACTCTATTAAATTTTTTTAACCCCTAATCTGCCGACCGCCACCTACGTTATACTTATGTACCCCTAATCTGCTGCCCCTAACACCGCCGACCCCTATATTATATTTATTAACCCCTAATCTGCCCTCCTCAATGTCGCCTCCACCTGCCTACACTTATTAACCCCTAATCTGCCGAGCGGACCGCACTGCTACTATAATAAAGTTATTAACCCCTAATCCGCCTCACTAACCCTATAATAAATAGTATTAACCCCTAATCTGCCCTCCCTAACATCGCCAACACCTAACTTCAATTATTAACCCCTAATCTGCCGACTGGAGCTCACCGCTATTCTAATAAATTTATTAACCCCTAAAGCTAAGTCTAACACTAACACTAACACCCCCCTAAGTTAAATATAATTTACATCTAACGAAATTAATTATCTCTTATTAAATAAATTATTCCTATTTAAAGCTAAATACTTACCTGTAAAATAAATCCTAATATAGCTACAATATAAATTATAATTATATTATAGCTATTTTAGGATTAATATTTATTTTACAGGCAACTTTGTAATTATTTTAACCATGTACAATAGCTATTAAATAGTTAAGAACTATTTAATAGTTACCTAGTTAAAATAATTACAAAATTACCTGTAAAATAAATCCTAACCTAAGTTACAATTAAACCTAACACTATACTATCATTAAATTAATTAAATAAAATGCCTACAATTACCTACAATTAAACCTAACACTACACTATCAATAAATGAATTAAATACAATTCCTACAAATAACTACAATGAAATAAACTAACTAAAGTACAAAAAATAAAAAAGAACTAAGTTACAAAAAATAAAAAAATATTTACAAACATAAGAAAAATATTACAACAATTTTAAACTAATTACACCTACTCTAAGCCCCCTAATAAAATAACAAAGACCCCCAAAATAAAAAATGCCCTACCCTATTCTAAATCACTAAAGTTCAAAGCTCTTTTACCTTACCAGCCCTGAACAGGGCCCTTTGCGGGGCATGCCCCAAGAAGTTCAGCTCTTTTGTCTGTAAAAAAAACATACAATACCCCCCCCAACATTACAACCCACCACCCACATACCCCTAATCTAACCCAAACCCCCCTTAAATAAACCTAACACTAAGCCCCTGAAGATCATCCTACCTTGTCTTCACCTCACCAGGTATCACCGATCCGTCCTGGCTCCAAAATCTTCATCCAACCCAAGCGGGGGCTGGCGATCCATCATCCGGTGGCTGAAGAGGTCCAGAAGAGGCTCCAAAGTCTTCATCCTATCCGGGAAGAAGAGTAGATCCGGACCGGCAACCATCATCTTCCAAGCGGCATCTTCTATCTTCATCCGATAAGGACCGGCTCCATCCTGAAGACCTCCGACGCGGACCCATCTTCATCCGGCGACTTCCAACTGAAGAATGAAGGTTCCTTTAAGGGACGTCATCCAAGATGGCGTCCCTCGAATTCCGATTGGCTGATAGGATTCTATCAGCCAATCGGAATTAAGGTAGGAATATTCTGATTGGCTGATGGAATCAGCCAATCAGAATCAAGTTCAATCCGATTGGCTGATCCAATCAGCCAATCAGATTGAGCTTGCATTCTCTTGGCTGATCGGAACAGCCGATAGAATGCGAGCTCAATCTGATTGGCTGATTGGATCAGCCAATCAGATTGAACTTGATTCTGATTGGCTGATTCCATCAGCCAATCAGAATATTCCTACCTTAATTCCGATTGGCTGATAGAATCCTATCAGCCAATCGGAATTCGAGGGACGCCATCTTGGATGAGGTCCCTTAAAGGAACCTTCATTCTTTAGTTGGACGTCGCCGGATGAAGATGGGTCCGCGTCAGAGGTCTTCAGGATGGAGCCGGTCCTCATCAGATGAAGATAGAAGATGCCGCTTGGAAGATGATGGTTGCCGGTCCGGATCTACTCTTCTTCCCGGATAGGATGAAGACTTTGGAGCCTCTTCTGGACCTCTTCAGCCACCGGATGATGGATCGCCAGCCCCCGCTTGGGTTGGATGAAGATTTTGGAGCCAGGATGGATCGGTGATACCTGGTGAGGTGAAGACAAGGTAGGATGATCTTCAGGGGCTTAGTGTTAGGTTTATTTAAGGGGGGTTTGGGTTAGATTAGGGGTATGTGGGTGGTGGGTTGTAATGTTGGGGGGGGGTATTGTATGGTTTTTTTACAGGCAAAAGAGCTGAACTTCTTGGGGCATGCCCCGCAAAGGGCCCTGTTCAGGGTTGGTAAGGTAAAAGAGCTTTGAACTTTAGTAATTTAGAATAGGGTAGGGCATTTTTTATTTTGGGGGTCTTTGTTATTTTATTAGGGGGCTTAGAGTAGGTGTAATTAGTTTAAAATTGTTGTAATATTTTTCTTATGTTTGTATGGGGGGTGTTAGTGTTAGTGTTAGACTTAGCTTTAGGGGTTAATACATTTATTAGAATAGCGGTGAGCTCCAGTCGGCAGATTAGGGGTTAATAATTGAAGTTAGGTGTCGGCGATGTTAGGGAGGGCAGATTAGGGGTTAATACTATTTATGATAGGGTTAGTGAGGCGGATTAGGGGTTAATAACTTTATTATAGTAGCGGTGCGGTCCGCTCGGCAGATTAGGGGTTAATAAGTGTAGGTAGCTGGCAGCGACGTTGTGGGGGGCAGATTAGGGGTTAATAAATATAATATAGGGGTCGGCGGTGTAAGGGGCAGCAGATTAGGGGTACATAAGGATAATGTAAGTAGCTGCGGTTTACGGAGCGGCAGATTAGGGGTTAAAAATAAAATGCAGGTGTCAGCGATAGCGGGGGCGGCAGATTAGGGGTTAATAAGTGTAAGGTTAGGGGTGTTTAGACTCGGGGTACTTGTTAGGGTGTTAGGTGCAGACTTAGGAGGTGTTTCCGCATAGCAAACAATGGGGCTGCGTTAGGAGCTGAACGCGGCTTTTTTGCAGGTGTTAGGTTTTTTTTCAGCTCAAACAGCCCCATTGTTTTCTATGGGGGAATCGTGCACGAGCACGTTTTTGAGGCTGGCCGCTTGCGTAAGCAACTCTGGTATCGAGAGTTGAAGCTGCGTTAAAAATGCTCTACGCTCCTTTTTTGGAGCCTAACTCAGCCTTTATGTGGACTCTCAATACCAGAGTTATTTTTATGGTGCGGCCAGAAAAAAGCCGGCGTTAGATTTTCGGGTTGTTACCGACAAAACTCCAAATCTAGCCGTATGGCAGCAGTGTTTTGCAACAATGTATAACAAAGCTACAAATAATGTTGTAAAACACTGCTCCCATAGAGTACTAAAGACACGTGCACACTCCTGAGCTTTTAGGAGGCTTTCTACTTTTACTGTTCAGTAAAAGGTACCAAGAAAATGAAGCATATTTGATAACGTAATTAAATTGGAAAGTTGTTTAAAATTGCATATACTGCCTGAATCATTAAAGTTTAATTTTTTACTTTACTGTCCCTTTAAGTTTCAGAGTTCATAACTGTGTGTCAGCTGTGTACACCGAGTAAGGAGACATTGTAACAGCCTATCTACAATATTTATCCTCTTAAAGGGGCACCGAACCCAAATTTTTTCGTGATTCAGATAGATTATGCAATTCTAAGCAACTTTCTAATTTACTCCTATTATTAATTTTTCTTCGTTCTCTTGCTATCTTTATTTGAAAAAGAAGGCATATAAGCTAAGGAGCCAGCAAATGTTTGGTTCAGAACGATGGACAGCACTTGTTTATTGGTGCTGTCCAATCAGCAAGGACAACCCAGGTTGTTCACCAAAAATGGGCCGGCATCTAAACTTACATTCTTGCTTTTGAAATAAAGATACCACAAACATTCCTTGTTACCACAAGGAAGCTGGTCGGTCAGCGTTCTCATTCAGAGCTCCTCAACTGTGGAATAACTCCCCGGAAAGCACCAAATCCTCCAGCAAACTGAGATCCTTGAAAAGAAACGTCTCTCTATCTTTACAAACAAATCAGTCTTGTAAAGTCTGTAGATTTTTTTACACCCTGTGATAGAAGCAGTGGGCACTCACAGATCATTAATTGTGCTGTCTTGTTCACAAGCCTTTTTGTGCACTTAAAGGGACATAATACTCATATGCTAAATCACTTGAAACTGATGCAGTATAACTGTAAAAAGCTGACAGGAAAATATCACCTGAGCATCTCTATGTAAAAAAGGAAGATATTTACCTCACAATCTCCTCAGCTCAGCAGAGTAAGTTCTGTGTAAAAAGTTATACTCAGCTGCTGCCCAGCTGCAGGTAAAAAAAAAAAAACGAAGAAATGAACAGCAGCCAATCAGCATCAACAGTGCTGAGGTCATGAACTCTTTTACTGTGATCTCATGAGATTTGACTTAACTCTCATGAGATTTCATTGTAAACTTCCTTACACTGAATAGGGAAATAAGATGAGTGTGCACGAAAGCTCGCTCCTTCCGCTGTCCCGGGACAGACATACTGATTTGCTGCTTAGAAGTCCTTTACAATGGGATGTGGCTACTGAGGTACTTTTGAGGTAAAATAACTTTCTTTTTTACATAGAGATGTTCAGGTGATATTTTCTAGTCAGCTTTTTATAGCTATGCTGCATCACTTTCAAGTGTTTAAACATTTGGGTATTATGGCCCTTTAAGTTTAAAGTGTAGAATACAGACCAGGAGCTGAATGCTTTACAGTGGATGAATTTAGGGTTGTCATATTTCCGCTTTAAAGAGACATTATACACTAGATTTTCCTTTGCATAAATGTTTTGTAGATGATCCATTTATATTGCCTATGAAGTTTTTTTTTTTTTTTTTAAATAAATAATAATTTATTTATTTTTAAATATATTTTTTATTGAGGTTGTATACACAATACAAGATAAATGCAATCTCATAACACAAAAATAACCGTATTGGATAATGCGTACAAATAATTTGTTATACAAAAGTACAATATTGCGGTGAATTATTAAGAACCTCTATTTTATGATTTTTCTGCTCTTAATTCCTCTTATGATATTAGAGGTCACTTTTGGACCTATGAAAAGTAAGGTAAACTAAAAGGAGAGGATTGGCTTATGAAATGGTCACTTTTGGACCAAGATATTAAAAGTAGGGAGGGGGGGAGTGTCAGCAGTCAAGAGCTGCTCTGTAAGAATAGGGAAGGGGCTCGGGCTCTAATAATACGTTACTCAAAATTAACGGCAGGATGGAGTATTTTCCTGTATTATTCCTAAGCAGAGGACATATGCATGTTTAGGGCTATGGCCAGTTATACGGGCAAGGATGGGATTTAAATGGGAGGTCAATAGGGCAGAGAGGTGAGCCAACTAATAAAACTCTTAATGGAAATAAAGCTTTCTATATGGTGGTGTATAATATACAACAATGAGAAAACATGAGAATAAAAAACAAATCTTAGTATTCACTAGTAGCTTCTAAAGGGAGTTTCAGCATTGCAATGAACAGCAAAATATAGATGTCTCAAACTTCTAAGTCTATATTATCAAACCTACAAGGAGGGGGATATTTAATAAAAAGGGTATTAGGAATTGCGTAGCATAAAGGCATCTAGAAGTTACTACTGAGGGTTAAATTTACCTAATGGAATACTCATCTAGGGTATACTGAACATATATTGGGCGATGTTAGTCTATAATTAGGTGCTGATTTCAGGGGACTATGGGGTAATATATAATTGCAAGCATTTCTTCAGATAAAAAAACCTTATGCTGGGTCATTAGCACTGCAACCCATAGAGGGTGGGGCCCCTCCAATTGTCTTGTATCTAGGATTTCTACAATCTTAGGGCATGTGTGTGATATCTCCTAGCTATTAATATGAGCTATGGAACATCTCACTATAAGAGTTCCCATAAAGTAAAAAGGATCAATTAGTAGGTGGGAGCTAAGGGAGACTCAGCCAGTTAGCTATAATGGTGCGTCATAGAAATAGTGGATGTGTGAAGTGATTTGTAAAAATTATCTATAAATGATGAATATAATGTGTTCAACTAGAGCTATATATGCCTTCTTCAATAACAACAATATTCTCCCGGGAGAGACTTATTTGAGGAGACATGTCTTCATAGTATGTGGTTGTCTGCAATCTTATCATATAGCAAAGACAAATCAGATCAGTAACCAGGCAGAACAAAAAAAAGAAAAAAAAGAAAAGAAAAAAGAACTCCCAATGTGAAAGAAATAGGCTCAAAACATTAACGTTCAAACGTTCACAGTTATTTGAACAGTTATTGTGCACAATAAAGTCTTCTCTGGGGTTAACCTATACCAGAGCTGTTCAGGTCTGAACCGCTGCTATGACGGCCCCAGGTTTTGCTGTTATCCATCCTTATCCCTCTGTGAAATAGGTGGCCATTTCCATTAACTGTAGTGTCCATACACCATAAAGAGCTCAGGGAGAGCTTCGCTGTGGACTGCAACATGGGGACTAATGCTATAGTCTCCTCTCGCTCACCTGGAGGTTCCAGTCCTGTAGAATTCTGAAGCTTTTTGTGCCCCGTGTGGGAGCCGGCCGCATTCCCCGACTGGGGCACCGGAGATGAAAAAGTGACCAGCATCTCCCCATGTAGGATTGAGGTGGAGGTGGATAGTTGGGAGTGCGTCAAGCACGCCGTGTCAGTAAGTAGAGTGGGCCTCAGTCTCCTAGCCTCTCTCGGAGCTAGATAAGGGCGGCGTGAATAGGTTGAAGCGGGCGCCTCCAAGATATTGGTACAGGTAATTATATTAATAGCGTCCAAAGTCTGCTCACATTCTTCAGAGTGGTCGATTAAGGCCTGCGTCTGGAAATGTCGATCTTCAGATGGTTCAATTGTGTCGCAGTCAGGTTGTGGTAGTCATTGGGTGCCATCTTTTATGCCAGCCTCTAGAATGCAGGCTCTGAGTTCTGTAAATCCATTATCCATCTTTCGACCTAGATCAAGGAGCAGGGCTATTGTAGTATTTCGGAAGTCCTCCATCCTGCTGATCAGTGGTTAAATAGACCCGTTATCCCCGGAGAACCGGAGGGGGGGGGGTAAATAGCAAATTATAGGCCGTCTCCTCACTCGGTACGTTATGCAGATAGGTAGTCTAAGAGGCGCACACTACTTAAGATAAAGTCTTCAAAATTAGATCTGTACTCTGAAGTGTACTCCGTTGAGCTTGAGTGAGCTGAAGGGGAAAAATGTAGGTTCCTGTGAGGATACCGGCCAAAAGAAGCAGTGCTGGCTAAATCAGGTCTTGGGTGCTATTGTAAGCTCGTCTTGGCACGCATCCTGATTACTAAATAAGTAATCGTAAATTGCTGTAGGTAAATTGCAGAATAAAAGCTGTTTAACTAGTAAAATAAAGAAATTGCCCCAGGAGCTTCATGAAAAGCGACCGATCATGGCCACTTCTTAGCCACTCCCCCCCAATAAATAATAAATTTTGCTTATTTTTCAATAACATTGCACTGATTTTCAGACTCCTAATCAAGCCCAAAAGTTTTAGGAGAATACTGATGTATACCTAATCCAGCTTGCTCCTGTTTGTATAAAGAGTCTTTTCATATGCAGAGGAAGGTGGAGGGGGGTCTGCTGTTTTTGCTATACAACCACTTTCAGTGGGTGTTCCAGCTAACCTTTTCAACAGAGCTAAACTGGGAGCTTCTAAGTAAGTTTTTAAACTGTTTTATACTGGATTGGGCCTACTGAATTGCAACCCAGTCCATATATCATTTAAAAGTGATGCAGTCCCATACAGCATTACCACTCCTCGCAGAATTCCATTCCCGCTCATGCCTCAATTGGAGAAGGAACTTCTGCGTATGAAGACTATGGGAGTTAATGAAGAGGTTGTTGAAGCAACTGACTGGTGTGCCCCCATTGTGCCCGTTGCGAAGAAAAACGGGAAGGTACGCATCTGCATAGACTTGAAAAGGCTGAATGAGGCGGTTAAGAGAGAGAGATATGTGCTGCCGATGCTCGAAGACATAGCTCTGAAACTGGCTGGGGTGAAGTTCTTCTCTACACTGGATGCTTCCAGCGGCTTCTGGCAGATACCTCTAGATCCACAGTGCCGTAAACTGACTACTTTCATTGCACCAGTGGGTCGGTTTTGCTTCTGCAGACTCACCTTCGGGCTATCCTCTGCTCCTGAAATCTTTCAAAGAGTGATGAGTTCCCTTCTAAGGGACCACAAGGGCACAGCAGTCATCATGGACAACATTCTAGTATATGGGTCTACATTGGAAGAACATGATCAGCGATTGAGCTGTGTGCTACAGACCATTAGAGAGCCCTTGATTTCTACTCCGCTGCCTGCAGGCCCATGGCAGAAAATAGCTGCTGATTTGTGCGAACTGCACGGGAAAAAGTACCTAGTTGTGATTGACTACTATTTCAGGTATTTGGAGATCGCACCCTTGAATGAGATCACCAGTCAAGCCGTTATCACTCGTCTCAAGAGCTTGTTCACCCGGTGGGGCATACCAATGGAGTTAGTGAGTGATAACAGAATGCAGTTTGCTTCTATGAAGTTCAGTTCTTTCAGCAGTGAATATGATTTCGTCCATTCTACGTCAAGTCCACATTATACGCAGGCCAATGGAATGACTGAAAGGGCAGTTCAAACAACAAAGTTCATTTTGAAGCAATCTGAACCGTACCTAGCTCTCTAGTTGTACCGGGATTTTAGCCCGGCACAGCTGATGCTAGGACGTCGGATTCACACCACTTTACCCTCTCTGGGTGTCTTCCAGCCAACCAGCTCTGTTCCTCAGGACAAGGTCCTTAGGAGGGATGAAGAGGCTAAAAGGGGTTATCGATTCTTCCACGACAGAAAACACTCTGTGAGGCCCTTGCAGGAGCTGAATGTGGGGCAAAGTGTCAGAGTTAAACTGGATGATAAGAAGAAATGGAAGATGCCAGCTACGGTAATTGGACGCTCTCCAGAACCAAGGTCTTATGTAGTCCTTTCTGACGGAGGGACAGCCACACGTCAAAATAGAAGACACCTTCAGCCATTACCTGAGAGTTTGGGACTCAATGCCTCAGAGCCACCACCGGTGGGAATCCCCTGTTTTAAAAGGGGTGCCTTCCCCTCAGCAAGATCACAGTGGGGATATTTCTTTGCTTCCAGCAGACTCTCAATCACCTTCTTCTGTATCAGAGGACAGTTCATGTAAAATGACGTCAAGTGGAAGAGTGGTGAAACTTCCAGCCTGATATCGGGATTAGCACTAGTTAGAGCAGTGACCAGAAGAATGGGCAGAATAATCCCATGGTCACTTTGGACTAGGGTAGTCTACCCCAATGTTCAAGTCAGGATTATATTTCCTGTTGTTCATACAGTATATATTCTCTTTCACTTGTTATTTGTTATACACTAAACAAAACTATTTTTGTATGTTTCTTGTATACCTTGTTATTTGATGTACTCTAAAAAAAAAAGTATGCTTTGTCCTTTGAAAAAGGGGAAGATGTGATGAGAGTAGGAGGTGACGTCACTGGATGGGGGCGCGTCTTATAGCTGTTATTGTCTATGTCGCAGTTACCAAGTTAGATGTGTTGTACAAGCTGTATACTTCTATGCTCTGCAATAATGTTGTGCATCTCATGACACCTTTATTACCCATTCCCCAGTTTTGCAAAACCAACACTGTTATATTGATATACTTTTTACCTCTGTAATTACCTCTGTGATTATATCTAAGCCTCTGCAGACTGCCCCTTATCACATAGCTATTTATTTATTATCTATTGACTTGCATTTTAGCCAATTAGTGCTGTGTTGTACACAACTCCACGGGCGTGAGCACAATGTTATCTATATGGCCCACATGAACTAGCAGTCTCTTGTTGTGAAAAGCTAATAATATCAATGGAGAGGCTGGCTGTAGTAGCTTAGAAATTACCCATTCCCCAGAAATGCTGGGGAATGGGTAGTAAAGGAGTTATCTATCTTTTTAAACAATAACAATTCTAGTGTAGACTGTCCCTTTAAGAAGTTATACATATGAAATGCAAGCTGGCTTTAATAATTAACAGCAGCTCTATTTGTCTATCACAAGGCTAATGTTTGTAAGGCTACTATTGTGTCCTCACAGAATAAGTGTAAGGACCTCATTGAGACTGGAAGTAGTTATGGGTTAATCCCCTGGGTGGAGCTTATGTCTGCTCAGTTCCCATTGGGTAAAGCTCTGCACGAGGGACCTCTAGAAATATACGAAGGCCTGGTGCTAGTTCAGGGGTATCATTAATGGTTTGTTATTCTCTCCCCAAACCCTTTCTCTGTTTTTTCTTTCTTTAGATTTGAAATAGTTCTACTGATCCAGAGGTCTTCAGTTATTTGGTGTAGACAAGACCCAAGATGGATTCCATTTATCCCCCTTGACATGGCCGTGGCTGAGGTCTAATTATTATTTCCACATAAGCATCTGTCTGGTCAGCAGTTCCAGCAGCCTTTATGGCTGAATATCCGTGTCACTTTCAGACATCAGGTTATGACCCTTTGTTTTTAGGGCCAGAGTGTGGCTGGAGCGACAGACACAGTACCAGTGGGAGCCCATCTGCCCTCCTGTGAGGCTGAATGAAGACCTCCATAGGACGACTGGTTCCACTGATTCTGACCCATTCTCTCTGGATTTGACCCTTTACATAGCAATGATAATTTATGGAGCTTATTCACTGTTTGTAATTTAATAAACATTATGATGTATTTCTTTACTGCTCTGTATTTTTGTTACCATCTTTTAAATGGATACAGTTAGGATTCTATGTTGAAGGAATGATCATGAGAGATAGTGCATTGAATAGGGTACTTAACCTTTACAACTATGGGCTAGATTACAAGTGAAGCGCTAATTTATCGCGCCCGTAAACAGGTAAATTCGCCCTTTTAAGGGCACGTGATAAATAACCAATTGTCCCCAAAATTAAGTAAAATTTATTTTTTTATTAAAAAACCCCATAATTTTTAAAAATAAAAAACAACTGCATTTTTTTAAGGGCTAAAGTTTGTGGGAGTGGGGTGTTAGAAAAAATGGTACTGAAAAGTAGCTTTACATTGAGGTCTATGGGGACTGTGTGTTCCCAGTAAATATATATGTATATGCTTATATACAGTACATATATATATTTACGTGTTTTTATGTGTATATTCATATACATATATATTTCTCTTTGCTGCCTATTGCTGCGCGACTTAACCCCTTCACTGAGCTAGCTCACGCCATGAGAACGAGGGTCCCATTGGAGCCTATGTAAGTGTGCTGTCGTGAACGTAATGCTTCCATGCAATGAGAACGTGAGGTCGCATTCGCATTGCACCTAACTTGTAATAACAGCGCAATTTGCGCTCAACTTGTAATCTAGCCCTATATTTGCTACATAAAAGTAGTTACCTTTGTTCCATACAAAGAGCTGACAGTCTGATCTGCTTCTTCTCTGCTCAGGAGCACAGCTTGCACGTTACATTCACTGAACTTGTACTGTGAGTGTAACGTGCAAGCTGAACTTGTACTTGTTAAAGTGAAACGTGTAAAATGGTCAAATTAACATCTGGGAAGTAAAAAAACAAAACAAGTGGCTCCTGGAGGAAGGCGTAGCGTAGACGTAGGGAGCTTTGACCTGAGGAGGAGGAGGCCCATGGTCGGGCGTAAGGACGCAGAGGGTGGAGCTAGGTAGGTGGTATTTAGAGGAAGACTGACGGGAAAGACAGCAGTTTGTTGTGAGCAGGTTAGGGAAAACATCTATAGCTGCGTGTCTTTCCCACCAGCCTTCAGCATGGCGTCTGTAGAGGACCTGTTGGGGAGACTTAGAGAGGCAGCTGTCTCTAAAGGACCTACCTGGCTGGAGTCCCAGATCCAATCAATCCTGGAGTCCCGGCCTGGGGTCCTGGTTGTGGTGCAGGTTGTGTCGAGGCAGAAGTCATCCAGGCATTCCAGGCCTCCAGATCGTCTCAGCCCTGACGTTGGGAGGCGTCAGGGAGGAAGTAAGAGGAGCAGTGCGAGTGCTGGTAGACGGTTGGCCTGGTCAGAAGCTGCTGTGAAGGAGGAGCAGTCGGGTCATGCAGCAGGATCATCTGTGGATGCGGTGAGCGTCGGGGATCAGGACCGGATCGTCTGTACTGGGCGTGCCACCAAGTATCCTTCTGCTAGCGGTAAGGTGGCGCACGGTCCATGCAGGCCTGAGTCCTTGGGGGAGGAGCTTCATGGGTAGCTAGTTAGATACAGCCCGGATGGGCCTCCGGTGGATTATGGGGGGGTAGTGGAGGACAGCGGGAGCGAGGGGGGGGTTAGTGGCCTCTTGGTCTGGCAACAACTGTGATTGGGGGAGCAGAGGGGGGAAGCCCCATTTCCTGTTGTGAGTGTTGCTGGACCTCTCATAGGGGAGCAGTACAAGAGTAGTGGAGTGGTTCCTGAGAGGCTGTTAGTGGATGGGGAGTATGGTTCCGGTGATGAAGGGGAATTTGAATTAGATACTGGGGTGGTTGAGCTTTATTTGAACTCCTCAGAAGAGGAATATTTACCCCCTTCACCTCAGGCTCAGGGTCAGCCTGTTGTCCGTTTTAAGTGTGTGGGTGGTAGGCCCGACCCTGCGGCCAGGTCTGTTTTACCGCAGTCTACACATGGGGTGTATGGGTCCTCGAGGGTGGTTGGTGATAGTGGGGAGGGTACCTCACACGTTAGTTTTTCTTCTTCGGGTCATAGTTCTTCCGGACAACGGCCTGTGGCTCCGCCAGGTCCATTCACAGCAACAGAGGGGATTGACGGCCTTGAGGAGGACTTCTCTGGCCTGCATGGCTCCTGGACGGAGTCCATTCGTTTGGAGCCTGATGACAGCATGCAGCAAGAGGTCCACGCTGCAGGTCTGAGTCAGGTGAGGTGTGAGTGTACAGCCGGTGGTTTAGCGTTGGCCAGGGGTCAGAGTGGGGCCAGGTTGTCTACGGCGGCCACTAGGGGTAGTAAGGGTGGGGTTAAACAGCCAGGTAGGCCTGGAGACTACGTTACTGCAACAAGGGGCAGGTCACGGAGACGGCCAGTGTCCGAAGTCACATGGTCTGGTGTTGGGGGCAGTATGGCCCCTAAGAGAGGGAGAGGTGGTGTTATGGCTCAGGGTGCCAGCCTGCGCAGGGGGGGACGGGGAAGTAGAGGTTTTCTTCCCTTGGATATGTGTTCACGTTCTGCTTTTTTTCAGGATCAGCTACAACGGCCGGATCAACTACAACGGCCGGATCAGCCTTGGATGGCTGCCATAAATCAGGAAAGTGGACCTAGGACTACGGAGCCACGTGTGGGCGGGCTCTAGTCAGCGCCTGACAGCTTCCCGAGACAGCATTCGGTGGATGCCTTGGCAGGTGAGACGGGGTTGCTGAGTGTTGGGGGGAGGGGAGTTGTAGAGGAGTGTGTTCAGGTGTGTAATAGTGAGTCAGTGACGGGTACAGTTGTGGCTGGTTTTAAGGAATTGCTGGCGAAATTGGAGGGTCGCACAGTGTCTCCTGGTGCTTCGGTGGAGAGATCCTGGGTACCGGCGGCTGGGGCTAGTGCTCCGGTTCCGGGTAGGGTCGAGGTGCGCAGTGCGGTGATTGCTTCCTCTAGGGACATTAGTGTTCCCGCGGCTTCTCGGGCGGGGGTCGAGGTTTCCCCGGCTAGTGTAGTCGCTGCACTGGCTGGGGGGGCTGAATTGAGGGTGGCGGACACGGCCATGTCCAGGTCTTGCCTTTGTTCAATTGGCCCCTTGGGTATGCATCTGACGGCGGAAGTGAAAGAAAAAATATATAAGCGTGAGTTTATTTAATTATTCTCCCTTCTTCCGCTTGAGCAGTCTTTTAAAATCCCTGAGGATTCGAAGAAAGACGTTGCCAAGAAGGAGGAAGAGGAGCGGAAAAAACGGTACAGAAAATTGCCAAAAACATTTACCAATTGGTTCCAGGCTTTTAAAATTTAAAAAATAGAATGCCGGCTTCCCGGGGATAAGGTGTCTGATCTTTTGGAGGTGATTGAGCGGTCGCTGTTGGCTAAGAAAGTCACTCTCAGGGAACTCCAATCCTTGTTGGGCAAGTTGAACTTTGCCTGCCGGATTATTCCGATTGGGAGGGTTTTCTGCAGGAGATTATCTTTGGCCACTGCAGGAGTCATGAAGCCGCATCATTTTGTTCGGCTTTCCAAGGAACTTAGGGATGATTTGAGAGTGTGGCAGCGTTTCTTATTGGATTTTAATGGCTCGTCTATGATTCAAAAGGCACGGGTGTCTAACAAGGAGCTGGGTTTGGTGATGGTTTCGAGGCCTATTTTATGGGCCATTGGTGTGCTGCCCCGTGGCCAGATGAGTGGTTTTCTTTGGTTTTGGTTAAAAACCTGTTTTTTTTTGGAGTTGTTTCCGATTCTGGTTGCTCTGTTTGTGTGGGAATCCGAGCTGGTCGATCAGTCAGTGGTTTTTTACTCGGATAACATGGGAGTAGTGTATGCATTGAATACATTGACGGCGACGTCTCTGCCCGTATTGTGATTGTTGAGATTGTTGGTTTTGAAATGTTTGAGGATGAATGTCTGCATTAGGGCAAAGCACATTCCAGGTGTATGTAATTCTATAGCGGACTCCTTGTCTTGTTTCCAGTGGCAGCGGTTTTTGGAGTTGGCTCCGCACGCAGACAAGAAAGGTTGCCAGTGTCCAAATTTTCTGTGGCAGCTTGGGGTGGTGGACTGGCTGGACTGGTGAAAGCCTCACTAGCACCAGGTACGTGGGTTGCTTACTCTAGGGTATGGTTGGAGTGGGAAGCCTTGTTGGCTTCGCTTAGTATCTGTGAAGGCGTTTGTGACCTTTCTGGGGTTTTGTTGAATTGGATGTGGGAATGGGGGTCCTGGAGCTTGTCGGCTTCTGCGATGGATAAGTCTTTGGCTGCATTGGTGTTTTGTTTTAAGCTGTTGGGTTTGCTGGTTATTACAAAAGGTTTTTGTGTTCGGCAGGTTCTGAAAGGTTTGAAGAAGAGTTCTTGTGTTTCTCTTCCTGATGGTAGGCACCCAATTACGTTCTCAGTGTTGCTTAGACTTTATGGTGTGTTAGCGGTGGTTTGTTTGTCGGATTTTGAGGTTTGTTTGTTTCGCTTGGCATTTGTTTTAGCCTTTTTTGGGGCTTTTCGGGTTTCTGAATTGGTCAGTAGTAATTTGAAGACCATGGGGGGTTTGGGGGTTTCGGATGTGCCGCTGTATGATTCCAAGCTTGAAATATTTTTGAGGCGGAATAATACGGATCAGGTGGTGAAGGGGCGGACTGTTGTCCTTTTTCCTAGTGGTCTTGAGGTGTGCCCTTGGACGTGTTTGAGGTCTTATTTGGGTGTTAGCCCCCTTGTTGGGCTTGTGATAAGTGCTGTGCATTTACTTTTATTTCTGTGTTTTAGGTACGGAGCGGTTATGGTTGGTCGGCCACTCTTTTATTTATTGGTCAAGATGAGCGGCGGCTATAAAAGTGGATGGCTTGCAGTTGGGTTTTCCTAAATTCAGTTGTGAAGTAAAGTGGTTTGGTGTCCGGGGACTTCGATGGGACAGAGTGTTGTCTTTGGTGGTGGATTATTGCAGGCAGTTTCAGCCCCCGACTGTGTTGCTGGTGCACACTGGGGGTAATGATCTGGGTTTTGTGCCGCAAAGGGAATTCGTTAGGCGTATTAAGAAAGACCTGGGGAGATTGGTTGATCTATACCCGACTTTGAGGGTTGTGTGGTCTGCCACGAATGGTTTGGAGGGCAGCTTGGGACCCTGTTCATTTGGATAAAAGCAGACGCAAGGTTAATAAGCTGATGGGGTCTTTTGTGCAGAGGATTGGAGGTTCGGTTGTCCATCACCTAGATCTTGAGGAGGTTGGAAAAGGTGAATTTTATTTACCTGATGGGGTGCATTTAAATGACTTCGGTCTGCAGCTTTTTATCCTTGACTTCAAGAAGGCCCTGTGTAAAGTTGGAGGGTTGGCAGAACTGGGCTGAGGTGTCAGGCCAGTCGTTGGCGGGGGTGCTAGTCCTTGCAATTAAAGTGGTTATGGCCAATTGTTAGTGTGGCAGAATTTTGCTTTCCCATGGGGTGGAATGCAATTTGGGGTCTCTAAGGGCAAGGGGTTCCTTAGAGACTTATGTTAGCTATTGTTGACGGGCTCAATTCAAATGCACGGTTGGGTCCAGTGGTATTACGGTCATATCAAACAAAATATTAAATCGAACTAGCACCGTTTAAGGGGTATTTACAACAATGTTATTGCAATATTTGCACTGTTATTTATAAGTTATTTAAAGTTATTTAAAGTTATTTGAATAAAGGGGCTGTGGCCAAGTTGCACAAACAATTACGTATAATGTCTTTATTTTCGGGTTGTTGAGGTAGGGTTGTTAATAGATAACAATGTTTTTGAAGGGGCTGGAACTTGACGACATAAAAGGTCAAGCAATTATTCATTAGTGGTTTGCATCAATTGTTTTCTGTCACACATGGGAAAGAACAGCAATTTAGCATCTTAAATATATTTCATGGAAAAGCTTAAAGAGACATTAAACTATTGGGTTCAACTACAGTAGCTGTAACTACTCACTGTGCTAATGGTTTTCTCCTGTTCCAGAAACTCACATCAAAACTTTTTTACAATAAAAAAATAAAAAAATAAAAATTAAACTTTCGCAATTCAGACCATGGCCTCTTGTTTTCAAGCCATCAACCTCAAATACGCTGGAATTCCGCAGCGTATTTGTGGCGAGGCTGATTCGCCTAAGTTATCATGCCCTACAAACCGGCAAAAGTAGAATATAGTGATGTAAGCTTCGATCCGCCGGACTCAGTCCGACACAGATCGATTCTTACATCACTCCAGATGTTCCGAACGCAAGTTCGGCACAATCTGACTACTTTTTAAAGTTATCAAATGACTAGCAGGTACGCTCGGCACGTTTCCGGCCCAGCGTACCTGGTTTTCAATCCGCCGCCCTGGAGGCGGCGGATCCCATAGGAATCAATGGGAGTCTGACCATAGCGAAAGTTCATGTTCGCTGCTGCCCGACATCCCATTGATTCCTATGGTAAACGTCTGCACCTAACACCCTAACATGTACCCCAAGTCTAAACACCCCTAATCTGACCCCCTACACCACCGACACCTATATTAAACATGTTAACCCCAAAACCGCCGCTCCTGGACCCCGCCGCAACTATAATACATTTCTTAACCCCTATCCTGCCGATCCCGTACCCCACCGCAACTAAATAAATTGTTTAACCCCTAAACTGCAGCTCCCGGACCCCGCCGCCACCTATATTAAACTTATATACCCCTAATCTGCCCCCCCTACACCGTCGCCACCTATAATACATTTATTAACCCCTATCCTGCCCCCCCTATACCGTCGCCATCTATATTAAACTAATTAACCCCTAAACCTAAGTCTAACACTAACCCTAACAGCCCCCCTAACTTAAATATTATTTTAATAAATCTAAATAAAAATTACTCTTATTAACTAAATTAATCCTATTTAAAACTAAATACTTACCTATAAAATAAACCCTAAGATAGCTACAATATGACTAATACTTATATTGTAGCTATTTTAGGATTTATTTTTATTTTACAGGTAACTTTGTATTTACTTTAACTAGGTACAATAGCTATTAAATAGTTATTAACTATTTAATAACTACCTAGCTAAAATAAATACAAAATTACCTGTAAAATAAATCCTAACCTAAGTTACAATTAAACCTAATACTACACTATCATTAAATTAATTAAATAAATTAGCTACCAATACCTACAATTAAATACAATTAAATAAACTAAACTAAATTACAAAAAAACAAACACTAAATTACAGAAAATAAAAAAATATTACAAGAATTTTAAACTAATTACACCTAATCTAAGCCCCCTAAAAAACATAAAAAAAAAATAATAATAAAAGTCCCTACCCTATTCTACATTACAAAGTAATCAGCTCTTTTACCTGTAAAAAAAAATACAACCCCCCCAACATTAAACCCACCACCCACATACCCCTACTCTAACCCACCCAAACCCCCCTTAAATAAACCTAACACTACCCCCCTGAAGATCTCCCTACCTTGAGTCGTGTTCACCCAGCCGGGCCGAAGTCATCATCCAAGGGGCGCTGAAGAGGTCTTCCATCCGATAGAAGTCATCATCCAAGGGGTGCTGAAGAGGTCTTCCATCTGATAGAAGTCTTCATCCAGGCGGCGTCTTCAATCTTCATCCATCCGGAGCAGAGCGGAGCCATCTTCTTCCCAGCTGACGTGGATCCATCCTCTTCAACCGACGCCTACTCACCGAATGAAGGTTCCTTTAAATGACGTCATCCAAGATGGCGTCCCTCGAATTCCGATTGGCTGATAGGATTCTATCAGCCAATCGGAATTAAGGTAGGAAAAATCTGATTGGCTGATTCAATCAGCCAATCAGATTCAAGTTCAATCAGATTGGCTGTTCCGATCAGCCAATAGAATGCGAACTCAATCTGAAGAGGATGGATCAGCGTCGGCTGGGAAGAAGATGGCTCCGCTCCGGATGGATGAAGATTGAAGACGCCGCCTGGATGAAGACTTCTATCGGATGGAAGACCTCTTCAGCGCCCCTTGGATGATGACTTCTATTGGATGGAAGACCTCTTCAGCGCCCCTTGGATGATGACTTCTATCGGATGGAAGACCATCCTCTTCAGATTGAGTTTGCATTCTATCGGCTGATCGGAACAGCCAATCCGATTGAACTTGAATCTGATTGGCTGATTGAATCAGCCAATCAGATTTTTCCTACCTTAATTCCGATTGGCTGATAGAATCCTATCAGCCAATCGGAATTTGAGGGACGCCATCTTGGATGACGTCATTTAAAGGAACCTTCATTCGGTGAGTAGGCGTCGGTTGAAGAGGATGGATCCGCGTCAGCTGGGAAGAAGATGGCTCCGCTCTGCTCCGGATGGATGAAGATTGAAGACGCCGCCTGGATGAAGACTTCTATCGGATGGAAGACCTCTTCAGCGCCCCTTGGATGATGACTTCTATCGGATGGAAGACCTCTTCAGCGCCCCTTGGATGATGACTTCGGCCCGGCTGGGTGAACACGACTCAAGGTAGGGAGATCTTCAGGGGGGTAGTGTTAGGTTTATTTAAGGGGGGTTTGGGTGGGTTAGAGTAGGGGTGTGTGGGTGGTGGGTTGGGGGGGCAGGATAGGGGTTAATTAGTTTAATATAGGTGGTGGCGGGGTCCGGGAGCGGCGGTTTAGGGGTTAAACAATTTATTTAGTTGTGGCGGGGTCCGGGATCCGCAGGATAGGGGTTAATAAATTTATTATAGGTGGTGGCGGC
This sequence comes from Bombina bombina, assembly GCF_027579735.1. Taxonomy (NCBI): domain Eukaryota; kingdom Metazoa; phylum Chordata; class Amphibia; order Anura; family Bombinatoridae; genus Bombina; species Bombina bombina. Next base: position 293,207,158 of record NC_069506.1, read on the forward strand.
GGTGTATAGGGGGGGCAGGATAGGGGTTAATAGGTATTATGTAGGTGACGGAGGGGTCTGTGAGCGGCGGTTTAGGGGTTAATACATTTATTATAGTTGTGGCGGGGTCTAGGAGCGGTGGTTTAGGGGTTAATAACTTTATTTAGTTGTGGGTGGCTCCGGGGGCGGCGGTATAGGGGGTAGCGTATTGGGGCCGGCGAAGGCAGGTACGTACGGAGCTTGATAACTAGTGGCCCATGTAGTGTTAAAAGACTTTCCAATTTACTTTTGTTATAAGATTTTGCACAGTGTTTTACATGCACACATTCTGAGGCACAAGATACTACTGAGCATGTGCAAGAGTTCACAAGGTATATGTATATCAGTCTGTGATTGGCTGACGGCTGTCACATGATACAGATATATGCACACTGAGGCACCAGATACTACTGAGCATGTGCAAGAGTTCACACTGTATATGTATATGAGTCTGTGATTGGCTTATGGCTGTCACATGATACAGGGGGCAAGCAAATAAAAATAACAATTGATATGTCTTAGAAAAAAGTCTACTGCCTATTTAAAATTCAGAATAAGTGGTATTGTGTTGTCTTTTTATTAAGCGCTTGCTGATATGCATTTCTACTGTATTTTATGGTCCTTTAAACTTGTCCCGCAGTTAGGACATTCCATGCCGTCCTAACTGCACTGGGGTTTAATGCCATTAGGACAGCATGGGACGTCCTCGCAATTTGTCTGATAAAAAAGACAAAGCAATAGCACTTAGTCTGAACTTCACATAAGTAGATTTTTTTTACGAAAAATTTCAAAGTTATGTCTATTTCCACTCCTCCTGTGTCACGTGACAGCCATTAGCCAATCATATATGCACATACATATAGTCTGTGAATTCTTGCACATGCTCAGTAGGAGCTGATGACTCAAAAAAAGTGTAAATATAAAAAGACTGTGCACATTTTGATGGTGGACGAAAATTGGAAAGTTGTTTAGAATTGCTGCTCTATCTGAATCATAAAAGTTTAATTTTGACTTGAGTGTCCCTTTAAACTGTGCAAAAACGTAACTGTTCTGCTTTCTATTATTCAGCTAAATACAGCTGTCAAACAGCCAGCAATGCCACTGCCCTGTGTAAGTGCACTGCTTCTGTCACAGAGTACAACAATATGCGCGAACCAAGATGGCATGGTGAGCAGTAACCAGCTAATGTAGTTGTACTCTGCAGTTAAATGTCCCTTTAAAGGGACAGTCTACTTGATTTTTTTATTGTTTAAAAAGATAGATGACACCTTTACTACCCATTTCCCAGCTCTGCACAACCAACATTGTCTTTTTATCAAGCGTTTGTTGATTATGCAAATCCACTGTATTTACTGGTATTTAATAATATTCCTTCTAACCTCTAAATCTCTAACTGTTTCTAAGCTTCTGCAGGCCGCCTTTTATCTCAGTGCATTTTATTAGCTTTTCACAGCTAGGCAATGCTAGTGTATGTGTGCCATATAGACAACATTGTGCTCACTCCCGTGGAGTAATTTATGAGTCCGCACTAATTAGCTGAAATGCACATTTGTAAAAAGCACTAAGATAAGGGGCAGTCTGCAGAGGATTAGATACACAGTAATCACAGAGGTAAAAAGTAAATGAATATAACAGTGTTTGTTATGCAAAACTGGGGAATGGGTAATAAAGGTATTATCTTTTTAAATAGTAAATATTTTCGGGTAGACTGTCCCTTTAAATAAAAGTTGCTTAAGTTGCAAAGAAACCTGCAGGACATGCTGCCCCTCATGGAACACAACTGACAACAAAGTGTTAATTGCTCATTTGCTGATATGGGCAACTCCCATTGTTCTGCTGGTGAACAGAGACCAGCATGAAAGCAAACATTAGGTTTATTCATCACTGCAGAGATTTCATTTAAAAATACCTATAATATATATTTTTAGAATCCTGCCTATTAGACAATAATGAGGAGAGGGCTGTACCAGCGTTACAGCTGCAGCCAAGCCTGTGTGTTATAACGATGAAGCCTTTATTTGTCAGTGATTCATACAACATTATTATCAGTCTGGGGATCACACAGGAAGAAGCCGGCAGATAAATATTATGACACCATATGGGAACTAACAGCCCTGCACTGTATGTTCCGCCTACAGAGAATGGATTTAAACAAATATTATGCCTAGAAAGATCAGCATAAGTGACAGACTATTATCTCACAGTTTCTTTGTTTTGCTCATTAATGGTTACGGTAATTCCCCAAAGCCTTAGATAATTTAGTGTGCCATTTAAGTGACAGGGAAGGGAACAAGAGATCCCTATTACTGGTCATTAGCATTTAAGCTAATATCAGATCATTAGCGCAGTTATAACCCTGACTTTCCTTTGCTCACTCCTACTAGTGGCTGAGTCAGCTTGGGTTCAATGTACTGATGTGACCTTGGGCTTCCCAGGCATAATTACACCAGGGATGGAAGCAACAATCCCTCTGCTGTCACCTCACCTGCTGTCACACCTAGCCCTTCATCGCTGAGACAGGAGATTATATGTTACAGTTTGCTGTGACAGCAATAAGCAATTCTGCTGAAGGCACATAGAGCAAGACACGTACAGCGAGATTACATATCAGATGCAGGCTTCAGCGTAACTGCTAAAACCGCGTTGCCTGAAATTTACCCTTGCACATCGGGGAATAACATAAACCGCGCCGGCAGTTCATATACTGCCGTAAGTTGGATAAACTGGTGATGTCCTAACATGTGCGTAAATACACATTTCTGGAGTCCCCAGTGACTTACGCAAGTTTAGAAACTGCCGGCGCATATGAAAAAAAAAAAAGTTAAATCTCACGTAACAGTCTAACCCGTCTCCCAAAAATAAACCCGACTCGTCAAAACCCCTATATCCGCCATCACCCCACATCGCAACTAATAATAAAAGTATTAACCCCTAAACCGACAACTCCACACAATGCAATATACCTAATTAAACTATTAACCCCTAATCTGCCATTCACCCACTTCACAATCTACCTAATAAATGTATTAACCCCTAATCTGCCATACACCCACATTGCAATCTACCTAATAAATGTATTAAGCCCTAATCCGCCATTCACCCACATCGCAATCTACCTAATAAATGTATTAAGCCCTAATCCGCCATACACCCACAGTGCAATCTACCTAATAAATGTATTAACCCCTAATCCGCCATTCACCCACATCACAATCTACCTAATAAATAAACCTAATTACACTATTAACCCCTAAACCGCCAACCCCCCACATTGCATGAAATCTAATTAACCTATAAACTCTTAAACCGCCAACCCCCCACAACACAAATAACTAATTTAATTACTAAGCCCCCTAATCTAACACCCCCTAAATTAACCCCAATGGCCTTAAAAAAAATACTAAATTACAATTATAAAATAAAAAAACTAACATTACTTAAAAAAAACTAAGATTAAATTAAATAAATCTAAAATTACAAAAAGTAAAAAAAGTCTAAAATTACAGAAACCAAATGATCAAAAATAAAAAAATTAAACCTAATCTAACACCCTTATGAAAATAAAAAAGCCCTCCCAAAATAAAAACACCCCCTAATCTAACACTAAACTACCAATAGCCCTTAAAAGGGCCTTTTGTAGGGCATTGCCCTAAAGTGATCAGCTCTTTTACATTAAAAAAATACTAAGTACCCCTTTAACAGTAAACCTCCCCCCCCACCCACCAAAAAACAAACAAAAAAACTAACACTAAAAAAACCTAAACTACCCATTGCCCCTAAAGGGCAATCACTCTTTTGCAGCCCAAAAAATCCCTAATCTAAGAAATAAAGCCAACCCAGTCTAACCCCCAAATAGGTACTCACCGTTCCTGAAGTCCGGCTGAGAAGGTCTTCTTCCAAACGGTGATGATCTTCTTCCAGGAGGCGATATCTTCTTCCATCGGGGGGACCTCTTCTATCTTCATCCAGGACCAAGGCAACGTGGAGCGGAGGTGACCGCGGAACAAGACCGGCGACCGCAGAGCCATCCAGAGTGGAGGATCCTCTTCGTACGATCGCCAACGCACACTGAGGATTGAATGCAAGGTACCCGTTTATATTTGGGGTGCCTTGCATTCCTATTTGCTGACATTTTCAAATCAGCCAATAGGATGTGAGTTACTGAAATCCTATTGGCTGTTCAAATCAGCCAATAGAATTTCAGTAGCTCACATCCTATTGGCTGATTTGAAAATTTCAGCCAATAGGAATGCAAAGTACCCCAAATATAAAACGGGTACCTTGCATTCAATCCTCAGTGTGCGGCGGTGATCTTCAGTGTGCGACAGTGATACTACGAAGAGGATCTCCATGCTGGATGGCTCCGCAGCTGCCGGTCCTGCTACACGTCACCTTGGTCCTGGATGAAGATAGAAGAGGTCACCGCCTGGAAGAAGATATCACCTCCTAAAAGAAGATCATCACCGCCTGAAAGGAGACCTTCTCCGCTTCAGGAACGGTGAATATCTATTTGGGGCTTAGATTTAGGCTTTTTTGGGGGGGTGGCTTTTTTTTTAGATTAGGATTTTTTGGGCTGTAAAAGAGCTAATTGCCCTTTTAAGGGCAATGCCCATACAAATACCCCTTTAATGGCAATGAGTAGTTTAGGTTTTTTTAGTGTTAGGTTTTTTTTATTTTGGTGGGTGGGGGAGTTCTACTGTTAGGGGTGACTTAGTATTTTTTTTATGTAAACGAGTTGTTTAACAGGGCAATGCCCTACAAAAGGCCCTTTTAATGGCTATTGGTAGTTTAGTTTAGCGGGCCTTGTATTTTATAAGGTATTTGTAGAGCGCCAACAGATTCTGCTATAAACATAGGCAGTATACAAGATAACATTTATAGGGATCAAATGGGTAGCGGGCCCTGCCGAGAGTCGCACTGTTATAGTCGGCTCTTATGAAGGTGATCCCCAAAGAGCTGGGCTCATAGGCTTACCTGCTAAGGAGTTCAAGTGGATAGCAATGGAGTTAAGAAAGGTTAGTGCAGGTTGTATGCATCCCTGAATAGTAGAGTCTTTAGGGAGCGCTTGAAGCTTTCCAAACTAGGGGAGAGTCTTGTGGAGCGAGGCAGACAGTTCCATAAGATGGGAGCCTGTCTGGAGAAGTCTTGTAAATTAGAATTAGAGGAGGCAACAAGAGAGGAGGAGAGTAGGAGATCGTTAGCAGAGCGAAGGGGACAGGAAGGAGAGTATCTGGATATAAGGTCTGAGATGTAGGGGGAGCAGTGCAGTTGAGGGCTTTGTATGTCAGAGTGAGAATTTTGTGTTTAATCCAGGAGGCAAGAGGAAGCCAGTGAAGGGATTGGCAGACAGGTGCAGCAGATGAAGAGTGATGTGTAAGGAAGATGAGGGCTTTGTATGTCAGAGTGAGAATTTTGTGTTTAATCCAGGAGGCAAGAGGAAGCCAGTGAAGGGATTGGCAGACAGGTGCAGCAGATGAAGAGTGATGTGTAAGGAAGATGAGCCTGGCAGAGGCATTCATTATAGATTGTAAAGGAGCTAGCGGCAGCTGGGGAGACCAGAGAGGATGGAGTTGCAGTAGTCAAGGCGGGAAAGGATGATAGTGGATTAAAATCTTAGTTGTGTCTTGAGTAAGGAAATGTCTAATTTTAGAGATGTTTTTAAGGTGGAAATGGCAGGCTTTAGCCAAGGACTGAATGTGAGGAGTGAAAGAAAGATCTGAGTCAAGTGTGACCCCAAGACATCGGGCATGTGGGGTATGGGTAATGATGGAGTTATTAACAGTTATAGAGAAATGGGGGGTGGAGATTTTGGAAGAAGGGGGAAAATAAGGAGCTCAGTTTTGGAGAGATTTAGCTTAAAGGATTACTTTCTGTTATAATTTTTAAGCTAAACAACTAACATATTAAAGTTAATAAACATTAATTAAAACCTACTGGCCTATATTTTCTCCAAAACGAAGTTTCATACGTTCTAAAAGTTATATCTTTTATTCGCCGATGATGTCACGTTATCCTGCCCACTATTTTCAGCACTGCATGTTCAAAATACTTAAACCAATAACTTTGTGTTTAAAGCGCCATTTTGAAACCTAGGTATTGTAAACGGATTGGTACAGAGCAAAGGATACCCACGGAGTGGGTTTGGAAAACAATTAAATTTGCAGACAAGATTTCTGATATACGGTAGAGATATGTTAATGAAATGCTATTGATAAAAAGCGTATTTGGGGTAGTTAGTTAGTAACAGGCATAGAAAATATTTACTTACAGTGGCCCTTTAAGGTAGTGTGAAGACATCCAAGATGAGATTTGAGAAAGACAGTTAGTGACACGGGTTAGCAAGGAAGGAGATAGTTCTGGTGCAGAAAGATTTGGGTGTCATCAGCATACAAATGATATGGAAACCTGTGGGACTTTGATCTTTATTTGACCTTTATTTTAGTTCTCCGTATATAGATCCAATTACATTTACATTTTAGTTGGTAAACCTCATGTACTCATACATGTACATTTTTAGAACCATTAAAATGATAAAAATGGTTGTGATCTATACTAATGTGTGGAGAGGTCACACAATCCCTTTTCCTACAATATTGAGAATATATATATATATATATATATATATATATATATATATATATATATATATATATATATATATATATATATATATATATATATATATATATATATATAAAACATGGAAGGGGACTGCACTCCTAGACCGGACCGGGTGCACATCCCATGACCCTGCAACATGCTCAGCCCTGGGTGCTCAGTGGCACTCACAAGAAGCTGTGCTGTCCCCAGAGTCACAGGCAGTTAACCCCAGACAGGTCTGGGTGCAATAATATAGGGGAAATTACAAAACAAATTAATACAACACACAGAGAAAACCCTGCACTCACTAGCAAGCTCTCAGCTAAGATTAAAAGCAAAAATGGAAAGGTTAGTTACCGCATCTGGCCATATGGGAAAAGCCCAGGTACCATGTCAAGGTCCTTTCCAAAAACCTGTGACCCTAAAACAGCCACACAATGCAAGCTCTAAATCCAAACAAACTGGGAACAAGTGAAGGGTGCACAGGCTTATTTAATCACCCCAGTCATATACAAAACACGGAAGGGGACTGCACTCCTAGACTGGACCGGGTACACATCCCATGACCTTGCAACATGCTCAGCCCTGGGTGCTCAGTGGCACTCACAAGAAGCTGTGCTGTCCCCAGAGTCACAGGCAGTTAACTAAACTGAGTGAGTGAGCGCTTACAGCTTAAAAGGCTAAGTGTTGGTATAAAACAATTTAATACAAGCAATAAAACAATATAACTATATAACTAATACAGTGATTCAGTTAAAACAATTTAAACATATTACATGGATCCATGGGGGGCATATAAAAACAAACCTAAAATACAATGTGCGTTCAGAACAGCATAAAATAATAAATAATCACAATGCCGAAAAAAGCCAGTTGGGTCACAAACCCATCAACTTTCGTTGGCTGGGCGCTGATCACATAGGTAAAATTGGATATAGACAGGTGATGCGACGTGTCTGTGATATGACGCTAAAGGTTACACAATGGTGTGGATAAAAATGTGTAAAAATGTGAAAAAATGTGAAAAAATGTGAAAAAATATGTGAAAAGAATCAATATAAATATCCACAATTAGTGTTCAAAAATTAAATGTCCACAATTAGTGTTCAAAAAAATAAGTTCCAAATTAGATATATCCAGTGTGGGTAATAGGCATAAGTTGCCAAAAGAAGGGGGTAGTTCCTTAGAAGCAAAATTTTGTGATGAATTGTAGAAAAATGTTCAAAAACACATCGTGAAGAATACAAATCGAAAAACCATATTTTCAAAAATAAAAACAAAATCCAAAAAAATGTCTTCAAAACCTGTGGAAAAAAGGAGAAATAATAGTGCAATAACGTTTTTGCAATCCAAATAATGATTAGAAATAAGCTCACCAGTATGTCAACGCGTTTCGGCCTTCCTGGCCTTTATCAAGACTATACTGTTAGTGATTATCTGGGAGCTTTTATAGTGTGGTCTCTGTGGTGATTGGATCAATTTTGGCGCCAAAAAGATTAGGTCCGCCCTTTCCTGTTTGGCCCATTTCTGCCTGGGAAAATAACTAATACCAATCTTAATTCGTATTTTTCATCATCAAAAGACAGTTTTAGACGTATTTGACATTTATATATAACGTATTGTATTTTTGGGTTTCATTTCGTTCTTAATTTGTGCGTCTATGGCATATTTATAATCTTATTTGTTGTCCGGTTTTTGCCCCACTTCCGGATCTAGGGGTCATTTTCTAATATGTATCACATCCGGTTTCATCTGCATCACTTCCGGTTTCGCTATTACCGGAAGTTGATGTCATCAATATCCGGTGTAAATATTGCCGTAGCTGATTCCGCTCTTGCCGGTAATAGACTAAGTGTATGCCTTTCTAAAATACTTTTAGGATGCCTTTCTAAAATTCTTTTAGGCAGTTGTGCTCTAAGTCATAAAGATGATTGATGTGTTATATGTAAAAAGGTGGTCAGGTTAGTCAGACGTGTAAACACTAATGCAGAGTCTTAGTGTAAATGAGATGGCTAATATAAATACAATGATCTGAATGAGGATCCTAGTGTTATTCGGTAAAAATCACAGGGGATTAATGGGCTGAGATATTTAATAAAAGTCGTTAACTGATAGCAGTAGGTATTTAATAAAAGTCGTTGGTTAATAGAATGGAATATTAATTCAAACTTGTGATTGGCACAGAACATATAGAGCAGACTGTCGTTGGGGTGTCTAATGTGCAACTTGCACCGCTCATTAAATTCTTAAAATTCGGGTTGTCTGAAGAGTGTTAATGGATGTGGGCCTGAGGTAGGTGGGTCGTGGATCAAGAAGGAAATAAGTTGTGTAGCTTGTATGTTATTAGTGGGATCCGACCCTCTCGGTCGCTTTGGTAGATGTATGCTTATGTGTTTTAAATCTAGGGACTAGGTCCCCTAATCAGTACCTATCTATAAGTCGTGGGTCTAGGTTCAATGTGGAACCTACCATTTCACAAATGGGCTTTCAGATATTTGAAGCGACTATCGCTATATTGGCTTGAATATGAGGTATCTAATATGTGGCATTGAATTCGGCGTCTTAGATGTACTCTATGCTAAGTCATATCGATGGACAGTGGGTCTCTACTGAGCTAAATTTAAAAAAAAATCACTAGCAAGCTCTCAGCTAAGATTAAAAGCAAAAATGGAAAGGTTAGTTACCGCATCTGGCCAAATGGGACAAGCCCAGGTACCACATCAAGGGCCGTTCCAAAAACCTGGGACCCTAAAACACCCACCTTGACGTGGAACCTGGGCTTGTCCCATTTAGCCAGATGCGGTAACTAACCTTCCCATTTTTGCTTTTAATCTTAGCTGAGATCTTGCTAGTGAGTGCAGGGTTTTCTTTGTGTGTTATATATATATATATATATATATATATATATATATATATATATATATATATATATATATATATATATATCTATATATATATATATATATATATATATATATAAATATATATATATATATATATATATGTATATATATATATATATATATATATATATATATATATATATATATATATATATATTTGTATTTAAAGGTTTAATGCAAATATAACATATTATAGAGCTGCAGAATAAGGGGGAATAGTTTTGGTAGAGAGTTAAAGATAAAGATAATTTCGTTTATAACCTACTAGTTGATAAGCCTGCCCAGAGGGCAGTCTATGTGTTAAAAATGTAAGCCCCCAAGCTACAAAAAAATAAAAAAGTAAAAATACAGAAAAAATTATAAAATGAAACCTAAACTAATTACCCTATAAAAAAAAATCCCCCCCCCAAATAAAAACACCCCCTAACCTAATACTTTACTAAACTACCAATAGCCCTTAAAAGGGTTTTTTGTAGGTCATTTTTGTAGGGCAACAGTAAAACCCCCACACCCACCAAACCCTCCAAAATAAAAAAAAACTAACACTAATAAACCTAAATTACCCATTGCCCCTAAAGGGGCATTTGTATGGGCATTGCCCTTAAAAGGTCATTCAGCTCTTTTTCACTGCCCTTATAAGGGCATTCAGCTCATTTTGAAATTGCCCAATGAACCCTAATCTAAAAAACAAACAAAATTTTTTTAAAAAAAAAATATAACAATAAAGCCCCAAATAAATACTCATGGTTTCAGAAGTCCGGCGGAGAAGGTCTTCTTCCAGACGGGTCCATCATCTTCATCCACAGCAAAGGCGGTGCGGAGCGGAGGTCAGGAGTGGTCTTCCTAGATGTGGCGATCCTCGGCGGTGGTCATCTGTGGCGGCGATCCTTGCGGCAGTGGTGGTCCTCGGCGGCATGGAAGCTCCTCTTCATCCGATGTCCGTTGTATACTGAATATTGAATGCAAGGTACCGCACTCAATTTGGGGTACCTTGCATTCCTATTGGCTGAATTTTTCAAAACAGCCAATAGGATTAGAGCTACTAAAATCCTATTGGCTGTTCAAATCAGCCAGTAAAATTTCATTAGCTCTCATCCTATTGGGGATTTTGAACATTTCAGCCAATAGGAATGCAAGGTACCCCAATAAATATGGGGTACCTTTAATTCAATCTTCAGTGTGTGGTGGACGATCAGTTGAAGAGAAACCTCCACACCTTAGCCGATAACCACCGCTGCCGATTACCGCCACAGAGGATCACCACATCTGGGAAGACTACTCCGGACCCCCGCTCTGCACTGCCTTTGCTCCACGCACATCTGGGAAGACCGCCACATCTGGGAAGACCACTCTGGACCGCCGCTCCGCGCTGCCTTTGCTGTGGATGAAGATGGACCCGCCTGAAGACCTTCTGCGCCGGACTTCTGAAACCGTGAGTACCTATTTGGGGCTTTAGTGTTATTTTTTTTTATTATTCTTTGGGGGGTTTTGTTTTTTTAGATTAGGGTTTATTGGGCAATTTGCAAAAGAGCTGAATGTCCTTATAAGGGCAGTGAAAAAGAGCTGAATGCCCTTTTAAGGGCAATGCCCATACAAATGCCCCTTTAGGGGCAATTGGTAGTTTAGTTTTATTAGTGTTATGTTTCTTTATTTTGGGGAGTTTGGTGGGTGGGCTGTTTTACTGTTGGGGGGACTGTTTATTTTTAATGTAAAAGAGCTAATTTATTTAGGGCAATGCCCTACAAAAAGCTCTTTTAAGGACTATTGGTAGTTTATTCTTAGATTAGGGTGTGTTTTATTTTGGAGGGGCTTTTTTATTTTCTTAGGGATTAGGTTTAATTTTTTTATTTTGGATAGTGTTTATTAGTTTTTGTAATTTTAACCTTTTTTATTTTCTGTAATTTTAGATTAATGTAATGTAATTTTTTTATTATTTTAATTGTAATGTAGTATTTTTTTTATGTAATTAAGGGGTTAATTTAGGAGGTGTTAGGGTAGGGGGCTTAGTCATTAAATTAGTTTTTTGCATTGCGGGGGTTGGTTAATAGATGTATTAGGTAGTTTGAGATGTGGTTGGCGGATTTAGGGGTTAATAATTTTATTGGGTATTTTTTTTTTCCCCTTAATACTTCGTGCGGGCGGTTAGTTTATGTATTTTTTAATAGATTGTACTGGCGGTTCATTTTTTTTTTTAAATACTTATTGCGGGCAGTTATTTTTTTTTGTTGCCTTCCCTGCACTTATGCTGCATCCCGGTGGATTCTTTCACCACCCTGCCATTTTCGGAATCCACCTGAATGCGTTACAATTTACCAATGCGATTATAGTATAGATAGTACAGGAAGTTAATAATCTAGATTAGAGCATTGTATTTGAAATGTATTGTTTATTTTGTTCTGATTTGTGTAATTATTATCATCATACATATGGTTGATATTTGAGCATTTTGTATCATTGTATAAGGATATATAATTAATAAAAATAAATAATAATAATAAAAAATAGTGATATTTTTCAATCCAATTAACACAATAGAATAAAAATCGAAACCAAATCAATATTTGGTGTCACCACCCATTGCCTTAAAAACAGCTTCAGTCCTTCTAGGTGCACTTGCACACAGGTTTTTAAGGAACTCAGCATTTTGGTGCTTCTGTTCACTCACTTTGCATTTTGTTAATTTATAAAATAAACCATTAACATTTCTTACTTTACAGCATTTTCTTCACACCTACCTACTAATTATTGAGTTCCGGTGTTTCAGCCACATCCATTGCTAACAGGTTCATGTAAGGTTCCAAACTGCCTCTGGAAGCAATATCAGCACGAGAACTGTGCGTCGGAAGATTCATGAAATGGGTTTCCGTGACTGATCAGCTGTACATAAGTCTCACATCTACATCCGTAAGACAAGCGTCGGGAGGAGTGTCGCAAAGCACGCGAACACTGGACTCGGGAGCACTGGAAACGTGTTGTTTTATTTTGAGGAGCAAGATTTTATGTACCGGATATTAATATCCCATAGAATACAGTAGCAGTGGCTTTGTGTTTTACAATACTGCACTTTTAAACATTACACAAGGGTTAGAGTTTGTTTTATGGTAAAGGCTAGGTCTACTGTTAGAGCTTGGTTTAGGGTAAAGATTAGGGCTAGGGTAAGGGTTAGAGCTTGGTTTAGGGTAAAGATTAGGGTTAGGGTCGGAGCTTGGTTTAGGGTAAAGATTAGGGCTAGGGTTAGAGCTTGGTTTAGGGTAAAGATTAGGGTTAGGGTTGGAGCTTGGTTTAGGGTAAAGATTAGGGCTAGGGTTATAGCTTGTTTTGGGTAAAGATTAGTACTAGGGTTAGAGCTTGGTTTAGGGTAAATATTAGGGCTAGGGTTAGAGCTTGTTTGGGTAAAGATTAGGGCTAGGGTTAGAGTTTGGTTTAGGGTAAAGTTTAGGGCTAGGGTTAGAGTTTGGTTTAGGGTAAAGGTTAGGGCTAGGGTTAGAGCTTGGTTAAGGGTAAAGGTTAAGGCTAGGGTTAGAGCTTGGTTTGGGTAAAGGTTAAGGCTAGGGTTAGAGCTTGGTTTAGGGTAAATATTAGGGCTAGGGTTAGAGCTTGGTTAAGGGTAAAGATTAGGGCTAGGGTTAGCGTTTGGTTTAGGGTAAAGATTAGGCCTAGGATTAGAGTTTAGTTTAGGGTAAATATTAGGGCTAGGGTTAGAGCTTGGTTTAAGGTAAATATTAGGGCTAGGGTTAGAGTTTGGTTTAGGGTAAAGTTTAGGGCTAGGGTTAGAGTTTGGTTTAGGGTAAAGGTTAAGGCTAGGGTTAGAGATTGGTTTTGGGTACAGGTTAGGGTTAGAGATTCGTTTAGGGTAATGGTTAGGGCTAGGGTTAGAATTTGGATTAGGGTAAAGATTAGGGCTAGGGTTAGAGTTTGGATTAGGGTAAAGATTAAGTCTAGGTTTAGAGTTTAGTTTAGGGTAAAGATTAAGGCTAGTGTTAGATATTGGTTTAGGGTAAAGGTTAGTGCTAGGGTTAAAGCTTGGTTTAGGGTAAAGATTAGAGCTAGGGATAGAGCTTGGTTTAGGGTAAAGGTTAGGGCTAGGGTTAGAGCTTGGTTTAGGGTAAAGGTTAAGGCTAGGGTTAGAGCTTGGTTTGGGTAAAGATTAGGGCTAGGGTTAGAGTTTGGTTTAGGGTAAAGATTAGGGCTAGGGTTAGAACTTGTTTTGGGTAAAGATTAGGGCTAGGGTTAGAGTTTGGTTTAGGGTAAAGTTTAGTGCTAGGGTTAGAATTTGGTTTAGGGCAAAGGTTAGGGCTAGGGTTAAAGCTTGGTTTAGTGTAAAGATTATGGCTAGGGTTAGAGTTTGGTTTAGGGTAAAGGTTAGGGCTAGGGTTAGAAATTGGTTTTGGGTACAGGTTAGGGTTAGAGATTGGTTTAGGGTAATGGTTAGGGCTAGGATTAGAGTTTGGATTAGAGTAAAGATTAGGGCTAGGGTTAGAGTTTGGATTAGGGTAAAGATTAGGGCTAGGTTTAGAGTTTAGTTTAGGGTAAAGATTAAGGCTAGTGTTAGATATTGGTTTAGGGTAAAGGTTAGTGCTAGGGTTAGAGTTTGGATTGGGGTAAATAATAGGGCTAGAGTTAGAGCTTGGTTTAGGGTAAAGGTTAGGGATAGGGTTAGAGTTTGGATTAGGGTAAAGGTTAGGGCTAGGGTTAGAGTTTGGATTAGGGTAAAGGTTAGGGCTAGGGTTAGAGTTGGGTTTAGGGTAAATGTTAGGGCTAGGGTTAGAGCTTGGTTTAGGGTAAAGATTTGGGCTAGGGTTAGAGCTTAGTTTAGGGTAAAGGTTAGGAGTTAGGACTAGGGTTAGAGATTGGTTTAGGGTAAAGGTTATGGCTAGAGTAAAAGTTTGGATTAGGGTAAAGATTAGGGCTAAGGTTAGAGTTTGGATTAGGGTAAAGATTAGGTCTAGTGTTCAAGCTTGGTTTAGGGTAAAGGTTAGGGCAAGGGTTAGAGTTTGGTTTAGGGTAAACAATAGGGCTAGGTTTAGAGCTTCATTTATGGTAAAGGTAAGGGCTAGTGTTAGAGCTAACTGAACTGGAGCACAGGTAAAATAATCATCTGATTAGTAAACATGGTTATTTTACCTGCTCTCACCCAAGGTAATCCTGAAAATCTGGCCTGTGAGGGAGTCCTGAGAACTGTTTTGAGAACCAGTGATTTTGGGTAAAGATATGGGCTGGTTTAGGGCTTGGTTTAGGGCAAAGATTAGGAATTGTTTTTAAGTAATGATAAGGAATGGTTTAGGGCTGGGGTTAGGGCTTGGTTTTGGGTAAAGATAAGGGATGGTTTAGGGCTGGGGTTAGGGCTTGGATTTGGGTAAAGATAAGGGATGGTTTAGGGCTGGGGTTAGGGCTTGGTTTAGGGTAAAGATTAGGGCTTGGTTTTGGGTAAAGATATGGGCTGGTTTAGGGCTGGGGTTAGGGCTTGGTTTAGGGTAAAGATATGGGCTGGTTTAGTCCTGGGGTTAGGGCTTGGTTTAGGGTAAAGGTAAGTTAAATTTGAATATTTCATATATTTCCTGCTAATTCACACAATGAAAAAAAATACCAGCAGGACTGGAATCCAGAAACCTTTAATATGAATCTAACAAATGCTAATTAACAAAATAGTAAAGTAATTGATCTCAAAATGAAACCCCAGTTAAAGGCTATTTCTAATATCTGCTTGCTATTAATTAAACATCTTTACAAATGAACTTTTTCAATATATTTTAACATTATATTTTTTTTTCTAAGATTGACCTTATCAATGAGTTGTCAGTTGTACTATGGAATCTTAACATTTAGATATCTTACTCATTTTCTTACCTATCTTATAAAATCTGTGATGTATCTCAGTTTAGGAATGACAGAGGGATAATGAATTGTGTCAGTAAATAGAAGCTGGTTATCTTGCATATTACAGTGCAGAGGTCGTCACAGGGTTAAGGTTTTTGATTGGGTTGGGTATTTATTATTTATTATGGTTGCTAAGCACATTAATCAAGTAATGACGTCTAAAATGGAAACATCAAACTAACGTAACTTATTTATAACAGGTTTACTGCAGTATAATGATTTCTATATGGAAATGCAGAGACTCGAAGGTTTATTACAAAGAATAAAATTGAAATTAGTACTTAGAATTATTTTTATTATTTCATCCCACAGAGCTGTAAGGAAACATAAAGTTATGGGAATGATCTCACTACAGAACCTTCTTATATAAAAAATAATTTATTTGACTCCTACCAGTACCAGACATAATTTTAACAAAAAATGTGCAGTAATTATGTGATATCCAGCATCAATACTAAAAAGTATTTCATTTTTTAAAATATATTTTTAAGGAAAAAAACGAGACACTTGGATGTTACAATGATAGAATATGTTTGTATTTATATTTTTCAGGCTTATCTTTCTCTGCCAAATATTGTCATGTTTCTAGCAAGCAGCGTACAGGCTTGATATCTGTATCTTACAGCCGCAAAACATTCAGACTGACCATAATACGGCACTAATTCTACAATCACTCTCTTAGAATACATTAAATAGTCATTTTAGATACTTCCACTATAATTCTATTACAAGTGCAATATTCTTTCTGTCATAGCTAAGAATTAATTCTATATTTTAAAAAGAATAAAAAAATGCAATTAAATAATCTACCAGTAGGCAAGAATTTACAATGTTTATTCTAAGCAACAAAAATATTGAGTTTTAGGAAATTAGATGTGGTGTAGAGTGGAATTTTAAAGGAAAATACCAGATGTCTGATGTATGTTGCGTTGCTTGTTTGTTAACTGGTAGAAGCATATCAATTTTACTTTTTTTGTAGTGTTAGAACAAATTAATATATTTGTGTGTTGCTTGCGTTTAACTCTAGCAGCTGCCCAGGGATGGTGCTAGGATTTTTATATACCCCCCCTGCCCCGATTACATACTATCCCATTGCTAGTTAAAGGGATATTAAACTCAAATTTTTATATCATAATTCAGATAGAGCATGACATTTTAAGCAACTTTCAAATTAACTCCTATTAACAATTTTATTCGTTCTCTTGGTATCTGTATTTGAAAAGCAGGAATGTAAGCTTAGGAGCCAGCCCAATTTTAGTTCAGCACCTGGATAGCGCTTGCTAATTGGTGGCTAAATTCAAATTAATCAGTGGTAGTGCTGCATAGCAAATCAAACAGTAGTAGTGCTGCATAGCAAATCAAACAGTGGTAGTGCTCCATAGCAAATCAGACCATGATAGTGCTGCATAGCAAATCAGACAGTGGTAGTGCTGCATAGCAAATCAAACAGTGGTAGTGCTGCTTAGCAAATCAGGCAGTGGTAGTATTGCATAGCAAATCAAACAGTGGTAGTGTTGCATAACAAATCAAACAGTAGTAGTGCTGCATAGCAAATCAAACAGTGGTAGTGCTGCATAGTAAATCAAACAGTGGTAGTGTTGCATAGCAAATCAAACAACAGTAGTGCTGCATAACAAATCAAACAGTGGTAGTGCTGCATAGCAAATCAAGCAGTGGTAGTGCTACATAACAATCAATACAGCACTGTCACTTATCATGCAGTAATAAAACATTGCAGTGTCACCTACTATCCAGTGTCCTAATCATAACCCCACAAGAGGCACTGACTATACTGGATGCTAAATGCAGTACCTAAACCACAGTCATCTTACATCTTGGTCAAAGAGCTTATAATTTGATCACGTTTTACAAATAAATTAGAATAATACAAAAGAAAAGAACATTCTTTTTTAGGGAGTTATAGAAACAATTGAATATTATAATTAATCTTTGTTAAGAATGTGAGTGTCAACTACTTAATTTAATATACTCTCTAATCATAATAATTATAAAGTGATTCATAGAAAAAAATTATAATCTCAGATAAGATACATGTAGATATTAACTTAATAAACAAAACTGTGTTCAATATACTTTACTAAAATGTATGATACTAGAGACAATATATATATATATATATATATATATATGTATATATATATATGTATATATATATATATATATATATATATATATATATATATATATATATATATATATATATATATATATATATATATAGGTTTTTTTAACTCCTGCACAAATTAAAAAGTAGTGTTTTCAAATGCTGCAATAAAATTTATTGAATTGGAATGTTTCCCAGAAGTTATTGCATGTCATTGTATTACAGGTTGTTTGGATAGAAATACTACCTATTTTATAATACACATAAAATAGCCAGTTCCATATTTGTTTGCGCAAACATTAGAATATTACGTTTTTAAATTATATCTCTTTGCTTTCATGCATAGGTTAAGCCACCATTCCACAACTTATTTTGATCCAGTGAGTATTCTATGAGTATGGGACAAATCTATATCTAATTGAATCACATATAAATAAACCCATATAAGCACCACTGACATGATAGCTGAATTTACAAATATGTCTCAATTTTGCTATGCCCAAGTCAATAAAGACCATAAATAAGGGCTAAGAACGCAGACTGTGCCACACTGCAGTCGTTGGCCCCTGAGGCTGTGTCAGTCACTCACACAACACTGTCATGTTGTGTGTCATGTGCACAGCCCTGGGCCGTGCGGCTATCACTTCTTATGGCCATTGGCCTCTGCACCCCACCATCCTACCTCTTCAATGTACACTTCTTTGGTATCAGTCTGGGGTGGGCGCCATCCGCGACCTCGTCACTCACTTGGCTCCTTCACTGTTAAGACCAGTCCTGTCTCAGTAACGTGGCGCCAGGCATCTCCCTCTCAGTCACAGTCAAACAGCAGCTAATGAGTGACTCCATACGTCACTAAGCATAGATTGATAGGCAGGTTTAGCGCAAGAGCCCCACAGCATGCAAAAATAGTTACATTAGAAGTTGCAGCATGCTTCAGGCTGGTTCAGCCAGGGGCAGATTAATTCTATGTGCCATGCGCAGTGCACTACAGGCATCCTTTCAATTTTATTGCTTGTTCCCTGGTGGATTAGGGGTTAATATGTTTATTATAGTAGTTGCGATGTGGGGAGTCGGCGGTTTATGGGTTAATAGGTTTATTTAGGTGTTATCGATGAGGGGGCCGAGGTTGAGGGTTTAATAGCTTTATTTAGTGACGCGATGTTGGGGTGGCGGATTAGGGGTATTTAGACTAGGGGTTTATGTTAGGCTTTTACATCACCTTCTTGTCTCCATAGACATCAATGGGGAATGTGTTATATCTATCTATCTATCTATTGGGTTCTTGTAAAGCGTGGCTATTCACCCATAAGGGTCTCAAGGTGCTGAGGGTTGCAGTTCAGTCGAAGAGCCAGGTCTTGAGGTCCTTTCTGAACTTAGTTAGGGCGATAGCTTGTCTGAGGTGCAGCAGGAGAGTGTTCCAAGTCTTGGCTGTCAGGTGAGAGAAGGATCTGCCTCCCGCTGTGGTTTTCCTGATGCGGGGGATGACAGCAAGGGCTTGGTCGGCCGATCGAAGTTGTCTGGCAGGGGTGTAGAAGGTAACGTGGTGGTTCAAGTATTCGGGACCGATGTTGTGGAGGGCCTTGAATGCGTGGGTGAGAAGCTTGAAGGTTATTCTTTTGTTGATGGGGAGCCAGTGCAGGTCCCGCAGGTGTTTGGTAATGTGGCAATGACGAGGGATGTCAAGGATTAGTCTGGCCGAGGAGTTCTGGATGCACTGTAGTCTCTTTTGGAGCTTGATGGTGGTGCCGGCATAGAGTGCGTTACCATAATCCAGTCGGCTGCTGACGAGGGCGTGAGTGACAGTCTTCCTGGTCTTGGTTAGGATCCATTTGAAGATCTTTCGCAGCAGGTGAAGTGTGTGGTAGCATGCAGAAGAGATGGCGTTGAATTGCCGGTCCATGGAGATCGATGAGTCCAGGATGACGCCTAGATTTCGTGCATGGTCGTGGGGGTTGGAGGGTGTCCGAGGGCTATGGGCCACCAGAAGTTATTCCAAGCGGATGTGGTGGGACCAAGGTGGAGGACTTCGGTCTTGTCTGCGTTCAGCTTTAGGCAGTTGTAGCTCATCCAGGTGGCGACTGCTGTCAGCCCTTCGTGGACGTTTCTTTTGGCGGTGGTGGGGTCACTGGTGAGTGAGATGATTAGCTGGGTGTCGTCGGCGTAGGAGATGATGTTGAGGTTGTGTCATTGGGTGATGGCGGAGAGAGGGGCCATGTAGATGTTTAATAGGGTGGGGCTCAGCGAAGAGCCTTGGGGTACACCGCAGCTGATTTCTGTGGGCTTGGAGGTGAAGGGTGGGAGTCTAACTTTCTGGGTTCTGCCAGTGAGGATGGAGGTGATCCATTCATTTGTCGCGTATGCCGGCATTGTGTAGTCGGTTGCGAAGGGTGAGGTGGGAGACAGTGTTGAATGCTGCTGAGAGGTCTAGGAGAATGAGGGCGGCGGTCTCTCCTCGGTCGAATAGGACGAGGATGTCATCTGTGGCGGCGAGGGCGGTCTCGATGCTGTGGTTGCTCCTGAAACCGGATTGGGAGGGGTCCAGGGTGTGATTGGCTTCGATGTAGTCAAGGAGTTGCGCGTTGATGGACTTCTCGATGACTTTGGCCGCAAAGGGGAGCAAAGAGATTGGGCGGTAGTTCTTCGGATCATTGGGGTCAGCCATGGGTTTTTTCAGTATGGGTTTTAATTCTGCGTGCTTCCAGTCATCCGGGAAGGTGACGGTTTTGATGGAGCAGTTGATGGTGCTGCAGAGCTCGGGGGCGATGGTGTTACCCGCTTTGTTGAAAATGTGATGCGGGCATGAGTCCGAGGGTGCTCCGGAGTGGATCGATCTCATGATTCTGATGGTGTCCTCTGTGGTGAGGGGGCTCCAGATGGTCAGTGGGGGGTAGGCGGTGGTGTATTTGGGTGAGGTATTGGTGGGAGTTGGTGGGTAGGCGGTGGTGGGTGAGTTCTGGGGCGCGAAGCTGTCATAGATGTAGACGATCTTGCGGTGGAAGTACATTGCGAGGTTATCGCAGAGGTCCTGGGAGGGCGGGATGTCGTTGGTGTTGATGTTGGGATTGGAGAATTACTTGATGACTGTGAATAGCTCCTTGCTGTTGTGGACATTGGCATTGATTCTATCTTGGATGGCTGTCTTCTTCGTGGTTTTGATGAGGTGGTGGTGGGTAGTGATGGCTTCTTTGTAGGCTGTTTTATTTGAGGGGGTCTTGTTGGATCTCCAGGTCCTTTCCAATCGCCTGCAGTGGCGTTTGGAGTCCTGGAGGGCAAGGGTGAACCAACTAGCCTTGTTGGTGGGTTGGTGGTTGGACGGTTTCTTGAGAGGGGCGAGGGTGTTGGCGCAGTCTGTGAGCCAGTGGTGGAGGTTGCGGGTGGAGGAGTTGACATCTGTGGAGGTAGCTGGGGGGCACTTGTTCAGGGTGGAGTGGAGTTGGTCTTCGGTGATGTTGTTCCAGTTTCTGTGGGGTGGGTGGTGCTGCGGAGGTGTGCGGTGGGTTTGTTGAAGGAAAAATGTATGCAATGGTGGTCGGTCCAATGGATTGCCATTCCGCAACCGCAGTTTTTTTCTAACAATTTTTCCCCATTGACGTCTATCGGGGAAAACGTGCACAAGCAGGACTTGGCTTTTGTGCGGTATGGAGCTTTTTGTTAGTAAATTTGTTTTCTTTAATTTAGTGGTGCATTATACCCGTATTCTCGTTATGGATATGCATAATTAAATGAATGCACATGTCTACTATATATATATATATATATATATATATATATATATATATATATATATATATATATATATATATATATATATATATATATATATATAGTAAATATATAGTATATATAGATATATATTTTACAAAAAAAATATATAGATATATATATAGAAATATATGTTAAGAAATAAAAATAACTGTTCAAATCAGCCAATGGGATTTCAGTACCTCTCATCCTATTGGCTGATTTGAAAATTTCAGCCATTAGGAATGCAAGGCACCTCAAATATAAAATGAGTACCTTTAATTGAATATTTGGTGTGTGGCAACGATCACATAAAGAGGATACTACATGCTGGACGTCTCCGTGGCTGCCATTCCTGCTCCACAGCTGCCTCCGCTCCAGATGAATAAAGAAGATGTCCCCCAGCTGGATGAAGAGCCGCCTGGAAGAAGACCTTCACCGCCGGACTTCAGAAATGGTGAGTACCTATTTCGGGGTTAGTGTTAGGTTTTTTTTGTTTTGTTTTCTAAATTAGGGATTTTTTTATTTTTTTAGTGGGCACTTAAAGAGCTGATTAGGGGTACTTTGTAATTTTTTAATGTAAAAGAACTGTTTAACTTAGGGCGATGCCCAACAAAAGGCCCTTTTAAGGACTATTGGCAGTTGTAGATTGTTAGATTAGGGGGTGTTTTTATTTTGGGTGGCTTTTTTGTTTTTATAGGGGTATTAGATTAGGTTTCATTTTTATTATTTTGGATAATTTTGTTTATTATTGTTTGTAATCTTAGATTTTTTAATTTTTCGTAATTTTTTATTTTTTTATTTTTTCGTAGTATTAGGATTTTTTTAATTTTGTAATTTAGGTTTTTTTTTTATTTTTTTTTTTTTTTAAATAGTAATGTTAGGTTTATTTATAGTTTAAGCTTAGGTTTTTTTTTATTTTACAGGTAGATTTTTATTTATTTTAAGGTAGTTATATTGAAACATTAATTTAAAGTTAGCGGGTGTTAGCTTTATAGGTTAATAGTTTAATTTAGTGTGTCACAATGTGGGGGGTTGGCGGTTTAGGGGTTAATAAGTTTATGTAGTGTTAGTGATGCGGGGGGTGGTGGATTAGGAGTTAATACTTTTATTTAGGTAGTTTTGATGTGGGTGGGCGGCGGATTAGGGATTAATAGGTTTATTATATTATTTACAATGCGGGGGTGGCGGTTTAGGGGTTAATAGGTAGTTTTTGGGTGTACTTTGTAACATTTTTTTATGAGTTTTGTGAAACATTTTTGTTTTGCAAAATCCATAACTACTGGTCTTTGATAGCGGAATGGATCACAACCTATAATATGGGTGAGCTGAATATTCCACACTCAAAAGCCATTTTTTGAGGGTAGAATGGAGAGTTGCGGTACAGGCTAAAACGATAGAGGTATACCGCCACGACTTATAATACAGGTGACCTGCCATTCTGCGCGCAAAGGCCAATTTTTCAGCGGTATAGCCGTACCGCAAAACTTGTAATTTAGGTGAAAATGTGTTAGTATATATTTGTTACCTTTAAATAAGCTTTTAAAGTTAAAATACCTAGAGCGTGCTGGGGAGTCTAGCTAATCCCAAGCCTACTTCACTGAGTCTTAGTGTGGCGAATCACAGAGCCTGTGCTGATGGGACCTTTAGCGCAAGCTCTGGGATCCACCGCGCTGTCTCCTATTAGCGCAGCCTTAGACTCAGCGAAGTAGGCTCGGGATTAGCGCGACTCCACTGGCACGCTAGAGGTAAGTATAAGCCTACAAGTAACAATATGTTACTTGCTGCTGCACATATCTAATATATTGTATATACATATACTGTATATATATTTAAAAATAAAAAGAACATATTTCTAGGTGAAGAACATTATTTCTATTTAAAAAAACATTAAAATTGTTTAAAAATGATATTGCACGTTTCAAGGTATTTGACTGGGAAGGTCTCAGACGTGATATATACAGGGAGTGCAGAATTATTAGGCAAATGAGTATTTTGACCACATCATTCTCTTTATGCATGTTGTCTTACTCCAAGCTGTATAGGCTCAAAAGCCTACTACCAATTAAGCATATTAGGTGATGTGCATCTCTGTAATGAGAAGGGGTGTGGTCTAATGACATCAACACCCTATATCAGGTGTGCATAATTATTAGGCAACTTCCTTTCCTTTGGCAAAATGGGTCAAAAGAAGGACTTGACAGGCTCAGAAAAGTAAAAAATAGTGAGATATCTTGCAGAGGGATGCAGCACTCTTAAAATTGCAAAGCTTCTGAAGTGTGATCATCGAACAATCAAGCGTTTCATTCAAAATAGTCAACAGGGTCGCAAGAAGCGTGTGGAAAAACCAAGGCACAAAATAACTGCCCATGAACTGAGAAAAGTCAAGCGTGCAGCTGCCAAGACGCCACTTGCCACCAGTTTGGCCATATTTCAGAGCTGCAACATCACTGGAGTGCGCAAAAGCACAAGGTGTGCAATACTCAGAGACATGGCCAAGGTAAGAAAGGCTGAAAGACGACCACCACTGAACAAGACACACAAGCTGAAACGTCAAGAATGGGCCAAGAAATATCTCAAGACTGATTTTTCTAAGGTTTTATGGACTGATGAAATGAGAGTGAGTCTTGATGGGCCAGATGGATGGGCCCGTGGCTGGATTGGTAAAGGGCAGAGAGCTCCAGTCCGACTCAGACGCCAGCAAGGTGGAGGTGGAGTACTGGTTTGGGCTGGTATCATCAAAGATGAGCTTGTGGGGCCTTTTCGGGTTGAGGATGGAGTCAAGCTCAACTCCCAGTCCTACTGCCAGTTTCTGGAAGACACCTTCTTCAAGCAGTGGTACAGGAAGAAGTCTGCATTCTTCAAGAAAAACATGATTTTCATGCAGGACAATGCTCCATCACATGCGTCCAAGTACTCCACAGCGTGGCTGGCAAGAAAGGGTATAAAAGAAGAAAATCTAATGACATGGCTTCCTTGTTCACCTGATCTGAACCCCATTGAGAACCTGTGGTCCATCATCAAATGTGAGATTTACAAGGAGGGAAAACAGTACACCTCTCTGAACAGTGTCTGGGAGGCTGTGGTTGCTGCTGCACGCAATGTTGATGCTGAACAGATCAAAACACTGACAGAATCCATGGATGGCAGGCTTTTGAGTGTCCTTGCAAAGAAAGGTGGCTATATTGGTCACTGATTTGTTTTTGTTTTGTTTTTGAATGTCAGAAATGTATATTTGTGAATGTTGAGATGTTATATTGGTTTCACTGGTAAAAATAAATAATTGAAATGGGTATATATTTGTTTTCTGTTAAGTTGCCTAATAATTATGCACAGTAATAGTCACCTGCACACACAGATATCCCCCTAAAATAGCTAAAACTAAAAACAAACTAAAAACTACTTCCAAAAATATTCAGCTTTGATATTAATGAGTTTTTTGGGTTCATTGGGAACATGGTTGTTGTTCAATAATAAAATTAATCCTCAAAAATACAACTTGCCTAATAATTCTGCACTCCCTGTATGTTTGTGTACATATGTGTCTATATGTATATTTGTGTGTACATATGTGTTTATATGTATATTTGTGTGTATATATGTGTTTATATGTATATGTGTGTGTACATATGTGTTTATATGTATATGTGTGTGTATATATGTGTTTATATGTATATGTGTGTACATATGTGTTTATATGTATATGTGTGTGTACATATGTGTTTATATGTATATGTGTGTGTATATATGTGTTTATATGTATATGTGTGTGTACATATGTGTTTATATGTATATGTGTGTGTATATATGTGTTTATATGTATATGTGTGTGTACAGGGAGTGCAGAATTATTAGGCAAGTTGTATTTTTGAGGATTAATTTTATTATTGAACAACAACCATGTTCTCAATGAACCCAAAAAACTCATTAATATCAAAGCTGAATAGTTTTGGAAGTAGTTTTTAGTTTGTTTTTAGTTATAGCTATTTTAGGGGGATATCTGTGTGTGCAGGTGACTATTACTGTGCATAATTATTAGGCAACTTAACAAAAAACAAATATATACCCATTTCAATTATTTATTTTTAACAGTGAAACCAATATAACATCTCAACATTCACAAATATACATTTCTGACATTCAAAAACAAAACAAAAACAAATCAGTGACCAATATAGCCACCTTTCTTTGCAAGGACACTCAAAAGCCTGCCATCCATGGATTCTGTCAGTGTTTTGATCTGTTCACCATCAACATTGCGTGCAGCAGCAACCACAGCCTCCCAGACACTGTTCAGAGAGGTGTACTGTGTACTGTTTTCATTTGATGATGGACCACAGGTTCTCAATGGGGTTCAGATCAGGTGAACAAGGAGGCCATGTCATTAGATTTTCTTCTTTTATACCCTTTCTTGCCAGCCACGCTGTGGAGTACTTGGACGTGTGTGATGGAGCATTGTCCTGCATGAAAATCATGTTTTTCTTGAAGGATGCAGACTTCTTCCTGTACCACTGCTTGAAGAAGGTGTCTTCCAGAAACTGGCAGTAGGACTGGAAGTTGAGCTTGACTCCATCCTCAACCCGAAAAGGCCCCACAAGCTCATCTTTGATGATACCAGCCCAAACCAGTACTCCACCTCCACCTTGCTGGCGTCTGAGTCGGACTGGAGCTCTCTGCCCTTTACCAATCCAGCCACGGGCCCATCCATCTGGCCCATCAAGACTCACTCTCATTTCATCAGTCCATAAAACCTTAGAAAAATCAGTCTTGAGATATTTCTTGGCCCAGTCTTGACGTTTCAGCTTGTGTGTCTTGTTCAGTGGTGGTCGTCTTTCAGCCTTTCTTACCTTGGCCATGTCTCTGAGTATTGCACACCTTGTGCTTTTGCGCACTCCAGTGATGTTGCAGCTCTGAAATATGGCCAAACTGGTGGCAAGTGGCATCTTGGCAGATGCACGCTTGACTTTTCTCAGTTCATGGGCAGTTATTTTGCGCCTTGGTTTTTCCACACGCTTCTTGCGACCCTGTTGACTATTTTGAATGAAACGCTTGATTGTTCGATGATCACGCTTCAGAAGCTTTGCAATATTAAGAGTGCTGCATCCCTCTGCAAGATATCTCACTATTTTTTACTTTTCTGAGCCTGTCAAGTCCTTCTTTTGACCCATTTTGCCAAAGGAAAGGAAGTTGCCTAATAACTATGCACACCTGATATAGGGTGTTGATGTCATTAGACCACACCCCTTCTCATTACAGAGATGCACATCACCTAATATGCTTAATTGGTAGTAGGCTTTCGAGCCTATACAGCTTGGAGTAAGACAACATGCTGGTCAAAATACTCATTTGCCTAATAATTCTGCACTCCCTGTATATATGTGTTTATATGTATATTTGTGTGTATATATGTGTTTATATGTATATGTGTGTGTATATATGTGCTTATATGTATATTTGTGTGTATATATGTGTTTATATGTATATGTGTGTGCACATATGTGTTTATATGTATATTTGTGTACACATAGATATTTCCACATATAAACATAAATAAACATATATACACAAATATACACTTGTTTACATACACACAAATATTTAGACATATACATATATATATATACACACACACACTTTGGAGCCCTTCCCAGTCAAAACACCTTGTCATATACCATATCCCTCATTAACCCTTTTAAAACATAATCACCTAGATTACGAGTTTTGCGCTATATTGGGTAAGTAAAAAACGCAATAAAATGAGCGGTATTGGACTTTCCATAGCGCTGCCATTACGAAGTTACTGAAAAACCTCCTTGTGCTGTGCGTTAAGCTCCATACCACACAAAAGACAAGGGCTGAGTTCACGTGCTCATGCACGGTTTCCCCCATAGACATCAATGGGGAGAGAGTGTTAGAAAAAAA
Organism: Bombina bombina; assembly: GCF_027579735.1. Classification (NCBI taxonomy): domain Eukaryota; kingdom Metazoa; phylum Chordata; class Amphibia; order Anura; family Bombinatoridae; genus Bombina; species Bombina bombina. The sequence continues at coordinate 293,234,344 of NC_069506.1, forward strand.
ATAACACCTGCAATTGTGGAATGGCGATCACCGTAATGCAACCCTATTGATGTCTATGGGGAAAAGAAAGTTATGTTAAAACCTAACATCCTAACATAAACCCCTTGTCTAAACACCCATAGTCCGCCACCCCTGACATCGCCAACACTAAATAAAGTGATTAACCGCTAAACCACCACCCCCCGCATTGCTAACACCTAAACAAACCTATTAACCCTTAAACCACCGGCCCCCCACATTGCTACTACTATAATAAAACTATTAACCTCTAAACCGCCACCCCCAACATCATTGACACCTAAATAAAGTTATTAACCCCTAATCCATTGCTCCCCAACATCGACAACGCTAAATAAACCAATTTAGCCCCTAAACCGAAGGCCCCCCACATCGCAACTAATACATGAACCTAATAACCCCTAAACCGTCAGCCCCCCACAACGTAACTAATAAACTAAATATATTAACCGCTAAACCGCTGGACCTCCACATCGCAAAACACTAAATTAAACTATTAACTCCTAAACCTAACACCCCCTAACTTTAAATTACAAGTTACAATATAACTATCTTTAAATAAATAAAAATTTACCTTTGAAATGAAAAAAAACTAACTTTAAACTATAAATTAACCTAGCATTACTATTCTAATAAAATAAAATAAAAACTACCAATTAAAAAAATTACAAATTGGGGGGCGGAGCCAACTTTCAAGCCAGCTAGACGTGTTTTCTGAAGCTCTGAGCTCTCAATTCTAACTTCATAGATTCTTTTACATAAAAAGAGCTCAAACTTATCCCAGGATTCAATGGAAAACAGGGGTTATTAACCCCCAACATAGAGTAACCGAAAATCCGGTGTTTTTTTGGATCCCTAACACTTCTATCCCCTTCTAAGCCTGGCCACGTGCAGCAATATCGCTTATACCTAAAAAGCAGTGCAGACATGGAGTCTTTGGAAGCCTGGGAACAGCGCACTCAACTGCTCCTTGAGAGGCACTACCGGAGTATGAAGGAGGATCTAACATTACTTTTTTTGGCCCTTACTTCGTCGTTGCAACACACAGCTGAGGGACCTGGCCTACTGCAGAGCGACGAGATCTCTGCTACATCTGCTCTTCAGCCACAGGAAGCCCCGGGGATCTCCTCTCACAGTCTAACGCGGAGTCAAGAAGGCGACAAGTTAGGACTAATTCAGGCTCCCTATCCTTCAATAACCATCCCGGCAGAACTGGAGGCTGAAGTATCGCCGCAACTCAAACTTCTGCTCATACCCAGTGATAACATTATGAACCCCTCACCATCCCATCCGGCTCTCCAGGATCTCGCATTGAAGCCACAGCGATCTTTTATTACAGAGGCCACACTCCCTCAGGGCCCACAGGAGCTGTGCATGAATGCAAGCCTAGCCGACATCGCACCTGATGGCGCAAGTACACCCACCTCTCTCCAGTTACTGCAGGGAATCCCTAGAGAGGCGAAGATTACATGGCAGGCCCCGGTCGCATATCAGTCGCAAGCAGCTGACCCGCAGGTTGGTCCTCCAGAGCCTTCACATATCCCTTTCCTCACGCCTTCGATAATGTTAGACACTAGATTCTATAACTCCTTCATGCCAATGCAGCTATCAGAAACCGGAGTCACATCGGCTACAGGCATTGGCTAAAGGACAGTTTTTAAACATATTCACGGCAGCCTAAACTGTCTCTCAGGGTACATGAGATGATATCCTTTTGCTTATGATTCATTCTATCTTATGGTACCCCGTTCTCTGATCACAATATATATATCTATATAAGCACCTAGAAGCTTGTGGTAAAGCATTTTTTTATATTACCATATTTCTTTACAGTGGACTAAGTTTCAGTGGATACCTATTGGCTCTGGGAGATATTTATGATGACTGCAATGTCGGATATGTTTCTCTCCCCAGTCAGTTTGGGACTTTTATTTTATTTTGATGTCAGTTGTCTGTTTGCTAGTTATTTTTCTCAACCACGATCTCTGTTGCATCAACTTGATAATCTGTCTAAATACAGCAACCTGTTTACTTTTAGGGTATGCATATTACAAATGAATATTGCACAGTATAACTTTCATGTAACTAGTACCAGTCTCTGATATCTATTAGAGATCACCTTTTCTTCTACCATCAGTTTTGAGTGGATACCAGTGTTTATTTTTGGAGAAATTTTAAACAGGGCTTACTCATGGCATAGGTCACTGGGAGTCTAAAGATCTTCGCTGATACCAACTTTTCTTTTTTAGATATTATAATTGCCATGTATGATACAGCAGCTATGGGTTTGGGGACTCTCATATAGGGATTAGATACCGCTTTTGATTTAAAAGGTTTTGTACACCTATTTCACTCTACAATACGTATGATAATGTTGATACTAGAGTCTACTATACTAGTTATGGAATGTGCAGTGTTAGACTGTTTAAAAATAACTATATGGTCTGGTGATAGTTTTCAAGTTCTCTATCCCTTTGATAATCAGGAAGTCCAGTAACCCCATAACTCTAGATAATACTATTATGTCTTTGTATTTATATCTTACAAGTGTATTGCTACTTACCATACGTGTATATTTTAATATGCTTTATTGCCCTTTCTATCTGAGTGCTAAGGTTAAGCTGACCCGGCTTACATCTATATTAATACATGGCTACTCTATTCTAACTACCCTGGCTCCCAGTCCTACACTATATACATGAGCTCGATACCCACAATTTACTTACCCAGTTTAATACTAATTGTTCCAACACAGGAACTTAAATTCCATAAGGTTATGAATAGAATTATATTCCCCTGCACTGGTTCAAGACTATAGTTAAAAGTATTTTGAACTAGCTATAAAATTTCATCTATTATACTTGCACCGAAATTTATCTAGTCACTTAGATATGCAGGGTTTTTTTGGGTCTGCCTTAGGGTAATAGTTATTTACCATCTACTTTACACTTCGATATATTCAGTTGTATGTGTATCTCTTATTGTTGTCTAAGTGTTGTGTTATTGTTATTCTATATGTCATATACTATTATTACTTCCGACTGTATGAGTGCCATCCCTAGTTTTCTTATGGTGATGCCCACATTTTTAGTACACATTATTTGATCCGGTTGAGCCTCTCTCCTCCCTTTCCCGCTGGTACTTTCTGCCTGCGGGTCATATCCCTCCTCCTTTTCCCCACATTGCCTATAGGTGGCACTCCCCTAGGAGAGGGGCTCACCCTGAGACCCCCTAAATCCCGAATAATCTAATATTCCACCTCCACACTATACAATATTGTAGAGTACAGCCTCTGCTCATCTCATGAGACCAGGTTTCAGCTGTTTTCTACTTATCTACCACCTCTCACTTGTATAAACAGCATGTCCTTCCTTTTAAGCCCAATATAGTGTAACCACATAATATAACCTTTACTAACTAATTTACTATCCTGCCTGGCTCCGCCCTCCTCTCCCTTCCCCACTCCACTTTGAGCGTCTCTTGCCCGCTGCACTCCTTTTTCCCCCTCTTTGCTAATTTGGTCCAAAAGTGGCCAAACAACTGACTCTGAGTAGCTACATTAGATTTAACGTTCTTGATATTATATGGTCCGCATGTGACCAACGCTGTAACTACTCCCCTTTTAAGCTTAAAATATAAAACTGAAGTCTCAATTTATATAGTCCAAATCCTTGCTAAAGCTCTCGATGAACTGGATTCATCTGCTCCTTCTGTTTTCCTCTATTGCCTAGTCAACCTCTTTACTTTGATGTATTTCCCGCCAATTTTCGCTCCCTCACTTCATTAAGAGTCTTCATTAAATACCATTCCTTAAATTTATAAATACTCCTTAGGTTGGCATAATTGGTCTTGTTGGCTGGGCAGTATTTTTTTGTAATAGCACTATATTCTTTTCATTTGTCATTGTTTTTGGAAGTGTCACTAGTGTTATACTTGCTTATGACTTCAATAAAAAATTTGTTTTTAAAAAAAAAAAAAAAATTACAAATTTAAATAAACCTAATGCTACGAAAAAAAAAAAAAATCTAACATTACAAAAAATAATTAAAGGGACACTAAACACAATTTTTTTATTTCATGATTCAGATATAGAATACCATTTAAAACAACATTTCAATTTACTTCTATTATCTAATTTGCTTCATTCTTTAGATATCCTTTGTTAAAGAAATAGCAATTCACATGGGTGAGCCAATCACATGAGGCAGCTATGTGCAACCACTAATCAGCAGCTACTGAGCCTATCTAGATATGCTTTTCAGCAAAGGATATCAAGAGAATTAAGCAAATTGGATAATAGAAGTTAATTAGAAAGTTGTTTAAAATGGCATGCTCTTTCTAAATCATGAAAGAAAGAATTTGGGTTTCATGTCCCTTTAACACCAAAAATACAAAAAAAAAAAAAAAAACTCTAAGATTACAAAAATAATAAATGAAATTATCAAAAATAAAAACAATTACACCTAATCTAATAGCCCTATAAAAATACCCCCCCCAAATAAAAACACCCCCAACCTAACAATAAACTACCAATAGCCCTTAAAAGAGCCATTTGTAGGGCATTGCCCTAAGTTAAACAGCTCTTTTACATTAAAATATTAAAAAGTCCCCCCAAAAAGCAAAAAAACCCACCCACCCACCCATAATAAAAAAACTAAATCTAAATCTAAAAAATTCCTAAAATACCCATTGCACTTAGAAGGGCATTCAACTCTTTTACTGACCAAAGCCCTAATCTAAAAAAAAACACCCCAAAAAATGAAAAAAAAAAAAAAAAACTAACACTAATCCCAGAATATCTACTCACGGTTCCTGAAGTCCGGACATCCATCTTCATCCAGGTGGCGAGAAGTCTTCATCCAGGCGGCGACAGCTACTCCATCACGGGACCATCTTCTACCTTCATCCCAGTGACGTGGAGGCGTGGAGCGGAGCGTTCCAGGACCATCGATGACCTCCAGCGTGGAGGATCCTCTTCATACGATCACCGCCGTGCACAGAAGCTTGAATGCAAGGTACCCATTTAAAAATGGGGTATCCTTGCATTCCTATTGTCTGACATTTTCAAATCAGCCTATTTTTCATTGAGTCAGTAGAAAGAGCATGCTCATTTTTCTCAAAGGTGGTTACTGGGATACTCATTCACCTAATATTTTTTTCAGAATTAAATTATATTACTGTGTATTAAATAAAAGTGCCAGATTGTTGCTATATAGGCACTCCACAACCCAATTGCATCCATTAATCACCCATTTAAATTGTAGCTTTCCATCCCCAGCGGCTGCTGCCCATCGGGAAATCTCCTGGTATTCTGGTAGGCCAATCTGGCCTTGCTTGGCACAACAGGTAAGAAAAGCATTGATCAACACTTCTTTAGAGTTTACTATGTAAAGATACTCTCATATTCCCATATCATTAATTTATGTCTATAACACCTGACACTACATTGTATATGAAATTTAAAAAAAAAATCCTCTAATTATTTGTACAATAAACTAATTATAAGCCAAGCAACCGCTAATCCGCCAACCCCCTATTTCGCAAAGTATCTATCAAAGTTATTAACCCCTAAACCACCATCCCCTCACAACGCAATCTAGCAATTTAAGCTACTAACCCTTAATCCACCATGCCCCCACAATGCAAACTATTTAAAATATTAAACCCCAATCTGCCATTAACCCACATCGCAATTAACCTAATATATCCATAAACCCCTAAACCGGCAAACCCCACAACGCAAATAACTAATCACTAAGCCCCCTAACCTAACACCCCCTAATTTAACCCCATTACATAAATTAAAATAATCCTAAATTACAATTAAAATAAAAAATCTAACATTACTTAAAAAACAAAGTTTAAATTAAGCTTAAATTAATTAGCTAACATTACATAAAATAATAAAATTATCAAAAAATAAAAAAAATAAACCTAATCCCTATGAAAATAAAAAGCCCCCAAAATAAAAACACCCCCTAATCTAATACTAAGATACCAATAGCCCTTAAAAGGGCCTTTTGTAGGGCATTGCCCTAAGTTAAACAGCTCTTTTTCTTAAAAAAATAATAAGTCCCCCCTCTAACAGTAAAACCCCCCACCAACCAAACCCCCCAAAATAAACAACCTAACACTAAAAAATCCTAAACTACCATTTAATTTATTTAATTGATAGTTTTTTTAATTTTAGTCTAATAGTAATGTTCGTTTAATTTATAGTTTAAACTTTTTTTTTTTATTTCACAGGTAAGTTTTTATTTATTTTAAGATAGGGATCTTGTCATTTTAATTTAAAGTTAGGGGGTTGTTAGGTTTAGGGGTAAATAGTTTAATTTAGTTTTTGGCGATGTGGGGGACTGGCAGTTTAGGGCTTCATAGGTTTATTTAGTGGTAGTGATGTAGGAGGCCAGAGGTTTAGGGGTTAATAACTTCATTTAAAGGCAGCGATGTCGGGGAGCTGTGGAATAGGGGTTAATATATTTATTATAGTGTGGGCAATGTTGGGGTGTGGGGGAATAGGGGTTCATAACTTATAGTATAGTGGCGACGATGTCGGGAAGCGGCGGAATAGGGTTTAATAAATGTTATTATTGGCAGCGAGGAAGAGAGCGGCATATTAGGGGTTAATAAGTTTATTATAGTGTTTGGGATGTGGGAGGGCCTTGGTTTAGGGGTTAATAGGTAGTTTATGGGTGTTAGTGTACTCTGTAACAGTTTAGTTATGAGTTTTATGTAACAGTTTTGTTTCGTAAAACCCATAACTACTGGTCTCAGATGGCGGTACAAATCATGTCGGTATAGGGTGGAACGCAAGTTTTTTAGCCTCACCGCAAAACTCGTAATGACAGCGCTATGGGAATCCCATGAATAAACGTCTTTTTTGAGTGCAGGACTGACGGTGCGTTACAGGCTAAAAGATTTGCGATACAGCTATACCGACAAGACTCGTAATGGTTGCATTGCTGTTTTAACGCTGAAATGGCAATTTATTCAGCGTTAAAACACAAATGCAAAACTTGTAATCTAGGTGATAGGGTTTAATTTTTGATAATTTTGTAATTTTAGACTTTTTTTCTGTAGTTTTAGCTTAATTTAAACTTATTTATTTTTTAGGTCCGTGTGACTGAGTCAATAATCCTAGGTGATGCTAAACTTAAGAATGTTCACACAATGGATCAAACACTTCAAACCTGATATGGTTCTATCCTTGGAAGTTAAAACACAACATGCTGTTTCTTTTAGCCACGTCCCTACACATTTCATCAGCACGCTAGCCGACTTTCTCAAGGGTTCATTGGTGGTTAGCAGCGTGTGTGTCATCATTGTCTTTTAAAGGGCTGATTAGGACAGCCCCCTGAGGCTCATAATCCCTAAATGTATATTACTGAGAACAAAAAATAAATCATATCCCAAAAGTATATGTGGACATAATCATATAAGAGAATGAACAATATTCAATATATAAAAAGTATGTTAAAAATATCTACCCAGGGCCGTCTTTAACACAGGGCAAAAGGGGCAGCTGCTCAAGGCCCAGTCTCTGTTGAGGGGCCCAAGAACACACACATTCAGTCATAATACTGTCACAGTCAAAAGAACTCTGCTTATATATTTTTTTTTAAAAAACTGTGCCAGACCGTGCCGGTGTCATGTGACATGCCAAGCTATTGCTATATGCTGTTTTAGATGTGCACTGTGCAGCGCTGAATGCAAAGCCATAACTCGGCATCCAGCCATTCCCACTGCATAAGAAAAGGTCCTACTGAGGTTACCACTCTTACCAGGTAACTGCTTTGGTAGTGGGGATTGTTTCTGGGTAGGGCTGACTGTAGGCGCATGCAGCAGAAAGCTGGAGCGGCAGGCACATGAGAAATTGAGCATCTGTTCAGCTGCATACACTGCTCTCTTCAGTCTTGAGGCTGTATGACACATCTCACACTGTATCCATGCAGCCTTGGGCAGACAGCACCCAGTCTGCTGGTCCCCTTAGCCCTGCTCTTTCTGCTGTGGCCCTAAGATCAACTAACTGAATTTTGTTAGGGGAACAGTGCTTTGTAGAAAGGTGTCAGTGGGAATAATAAGTGAGTGCACACAAGCCCCTCCCCATGCAGCATTGTCTAGTGCAGGGGAGAGGGAACTTGTTCCTAGCAAAGAAGTGACATGTGCTGCTGTGGCTGATGTATAGTGTCATGCTGATACTTCACACATTAATGTAAGGTTTATTTTTATAGATTTTGTTTTCTCTCTGTCTCAGATTTTACAGCTTCCCATAGCAGTTCTGCTGTTCCAGTCAGTAAACTTATATTTGTCTGCACCTCCATGCTTCCTCCTCAGTCTTTAACTTGCTCCTGTTGGCTGCCCTAAATCTCTTTAACCAGCTAACCTCACACCAGACTCACATTCAAAAGAATATTAAATAAATCCACAGTGGAGGAATTTATATATTTATTTACTTATTAATACTGCTTAGGTCCAGTTTCACATATTGCAATTTATTTCATTTTTTTAAATGATTAGCCCAGCAGTGGATGATCCACTGCTGGGCTAATAATTTTGAAAACAATTATAAAATAAATTGATTTAGTTGTTTTTTGGGATGTTGGGGTGGAGAGCGAAATTGCATGGGGTGGGCCCAAGAAAATTTTTGCCCAGGGTCCAGTCAATATTAAAGACGGCCCTGTATCTACCTCTCATGAACACATGTATACAAACTTAAAATGCCATATATTCTACATACAGGGAGTGCAGAATTATTAGGCAGGTTGTATTTTTGAGGATTAATTTTATTATTGAACAACAACCATGTTCTCAATGAACCCAAAAAACTCATTAATATCAAAGCTGAATAGTTTTGGAAGTAGTTTTTAGTTTGTTTTTAGTTATAGATATTTTAGGGGGATATCTGTGTGTGCAGGTGACTATTACTGTGCATAATTATTAGGCAACTTAACAAAAAACAAATATATACCCATTTCAATTATTTATTTTTACCAGTGAAACCAATATAACATCTCAACATTCACAAATATACATTTCTGACATTCAAAAACAAAACAAAAACAAATCAGTGACCAATATAGCCACATTTTTTTGCAAGGACGCTCAAAAGCCTGCCATCCATGGATTCTGTCAGTGTTTTGATCTGTTCACCATCAACATTGCGTGCAGCAGCAACCACAGCCTCCCAGACACTGTTCAGAGAGGTGTACTGTTTTCCCTCCTTGTAAATCTCACATTTGATGATGGACCACAGGTTCTCAATGGGGTTCAGATCAGGTGAACAAGGAGGCCATGTCATTAGATTTTCTTCTTTTATACCCTTTCTTGCCAGCCACGCTGTGGAGTACTTGGACGCGTGTGATGGAGCATTGTCCTGCATGAAAATCATGTTTTTCTGGAAGGATGCAGACTTCTTCCTGTACCACTGCTTGAAGAAGGTGTCTTCCAGAAACTGGCAGTAGGACTGGGAGTTGAGCTTGACTCCATCCTCAACCCGAAAAGGCCCCACAAGCTCATCTTTGATGATACCAGCCCAAACCAGTACTCCACCTCCACCTTGCTGGCGTCTGAGTCGGACTGGAGCTCTCTGCCCTTTACCAATCCAGCCACGGGCCCATCCATCTGGCCCATCAAGACTCACTCTCATTTCATCAGTCCATAAAACCTTAGAAAAATCAGTCTTGAGATATTTCTTGGCCCAGTCTTGACGTTTCAGCTTGTGTGTCTTGTTCAGTGGTGGTCGTCTTTCAGCCTTTCTTACCTTGGCCATGTCTCTGAGTATTGCACACCTTGTGCTTTTGGGCACTCCAGTGATGTTGCAGCTCTGAAATATGGCCAAACTGGTGGCAAGTGGCATCTTGGCAGCTGCACGCTTGACTTTTCTCAGTTCATGGGCAGTTATTTTGCGCCTTGGTTTTTCCACACGCTTCTTGCGACCCTGTTGACTATTTTGAATGAAACGCTTGATTGTTCGATGATCACGCTTCAGAAGCTTTGCAATTTTAAGAGTGCTGCATCCCTCTGCAAGATATCTCACTATTTTTTACTTTTCTGAGCCTGTCAAGTCCTTCTTTTGACCCATTTTGCCAAAGGAAAGGAAGTTGCCTAATAATTATGCACACCTGATATAGGGTGTTGATGTCATTAGACCACACCCCTTCTCATTACAGAGATGCACATCACCTAATATGCTTAATTGGTAGTAGGCTTTCGAGCCAATACAGCTTGGAGTAAGACAACATGCATAAAGAGGATGATGTGTCCAAAATACTCATTTGCCTAATAATTCTGCACTCCCTGTAAATGCCCTATTCACTATGGATAACTGTGTATATTACTCAATTAGATTAGGCAAAAAATAAATAAAAATAACCTGATTATTGAGTCGTATGATTCAGGGGCAGTTCTTAGTATATTATCATCCTACTCAGTTATAGACAAACTCTCAACTGGAAAAACATTCACATGTAGCAACCTGAAACAACAAAATATTCATAACTGATAACAACCTAAACTGTGACTTATATACTGATTACACATTATAGTGACTAAAAACATCTCATATGGACCCTGCAGACTTATATTCTATACCTAAATACCACTATAGATGTATAATATATAATGGTACTACTCTAATACTTAAAGATACAGCGTGGGCTATTACGGTATTTGATTCTAAAAAATATATATTTAAAACACTAATGGATTATACCTCATGTGTATACACTAGGATTAAATAATAAAAACTACCAGATCAATTTCAATGTTAAGTCCCTGAGGGGTGAGGCTACCTAGTTTAAAAATCCAATTTGTTTCGCATTGTCTCAATTTAGTTAATCTAGTGGATTCGTCTATACAGGGGAGTATTTGCTCTAAGATTTTAATTTTTAAACCCTGAGGGTTCTTATTATGTTAGTGTCTCAGAACATTTTAGAATCAATGTTTATCCAGACCTTTTTCAATATTATCCAAATTTTCATATACCCTCCTCTTTATTTTACGTTTGGTACGACCTATATAGATCCTCCTACAACTACATTGCAAATGGTAAACCACATATGTGGCTAAGCAGTTTCCCCTAAAATCTAATTTGTGCATCTTTGATCTATCCCAATTATATACATAAACTGATCTGTCAATTATATTGCACATAATGCAATTCAATTTGTATGTAGTTATGAATTAAACTTCATTATTCATTTTATTTAAAAAACTTTAGTTTTATTTTTTAATAGTTCCGGTCTAGAGAGATTTAAACATTTATCTCTGGAATCCATTAATAGTGTCCGATTATAACCTTTATCTTCTAACTTAGCCTGTAGAATATCCGCCTCTTTGTTAAAATCTTCTGTTAGTACAATTACGTCTGATTCTGCGAAATTGTCCATATGGAATATTAGTAGATGGCTATTGTTGGCATGGAAAAAAAAACATTTCTATCAGTGGGTTTCCTATAGTTAGTTACAATAACTTTATTATTCACATCTATGGACAATGTCAGATCCAGAAAATCAATTTGTTTGTTATTAATATTTTCTGTAAATTCCAAATTAAAATTATTTTCGTTAATGTGCTTAATGAACTCAGCTGCTTCATCTGACGTCCCTTTCCACATAATAATAAAATCATCTATATATCTAAAGTATTGTAATAATCTTTAAAGGGATTGTTGTTCCATATCATGTGGTCTTCAAAATGCACTATGTAAATATTGGCATACGAAGGTGCCATAGTAGTACCCATTGCTGTACCTTTAATTTGTTTAAAGAACTGGCCATTAAACTCAAAATAATTGTGATTGAGAACATACTCTATACCTTCAATTAATAATTTGATGTGTTGTGGTATATCCCAATATTGGCATTTAGCTCTAAATGCTTCAATCCCTTTATTGTGTGAAATATTGGTATCAATGTAGGCCTTCAAATTTATTTATAGTATTAGTTATATGTTTTAGATATGATTTTAAAGTCTTTACCATTGGTTGTAAAAAACTATCAACATAAACTGAAAAATTGATACTTATAGAACCTATCTCTGACACTATAGGCCTACCAGGTGGATTAGTAGGATTTTTATGTATTTTGGGAATGTAATAAAATATAGGAGTTTTAGGGTTATTAAGAAAAATAAAATTAAACTCGTCATTATTAATAATATTATTCTCTTTTGCTAGTAATAGAATTTCTTTAAGAGTCTTTTTATATTGCCTTATAGGGTCTTTATCTAATTTCAAATATGTGGAACAATCACCAAGTAGTTTGTATGCCTCAGAGAGATAGTCTGCCCTATTCTGGATAACTATTCCTCCTCCCTTGTCAGCAGCCCTTATTACGATATTTTTATTATTAGCTAGTTATTTAATGGCTTTCCTTTCATCTAATGAGATGTTGCCATTAAATTTATTCACTTTGTTCTTTTTGGACTATTTTTCTTCAAACAATTTGTTGAAGTCCTCTAATACTAATTCGTTGTACAACTTGATATATTCTCCCTGTGAGTGTGGGGGATTAAATGTTGATTTATTTTTAAAAGGGGCATGAACAATTCCCCTATCTTCTTCATATATGGACAGATTGTGTAAATCCACCTCCTCATTGTTAATCAGTGGGGGGATTGGTTCTGTTTGTTGTTCGATTTCTAAAAGTTTAAGCATGGATACTGTCTTAATATCTACAGAATTAAAATGATTAAGAGTTTTAGGATCCTTAAGGAAGTATCTTTGTAAAGTTAACTTCCTAAAATATTTTTGAAGATCAATGTACATTTCGAATTTATTGGGATTACTTTTTGGGGCAAATTTTAAGCCTTTACCTAATAACTTAATTTTGCTGTTATTGAGGGTAGCAGAGGAAAGATTATATATATATCTTTAGATGACGTTTCTAATATCTTTTGGCTGTTTTTCTTTCCCTGTGCCAATCTCCCTCCTCTACATCCTCTCTTGATTGCTCTCTTCCTCTCTTGTTGTTTGACCACCTGTTGTTCCCTTCCTCTTCCAATTCCACGATTGGTCGTATGATCTTATCGGTCGGTTCCTCTGCTGATATACCTTGTCCCTGTCTCTCTCTCTGTTCCCCTCCCATAAAAAAGATGGAGAAAGTTGATTATATTTAATGTTGTTTCTTCTACCTTGATAACTAGTTACTTTAGGTTTAGCACCTTCTGAATACCATCTGTTACCTGTATGTGAATTTAAGTGCTCTAACGGTTGGAATCTGTTAGCTAATTGAATCTCAGGCTATCTTCTATTTGTATTATCATACTTAATTGGCTGGGATGTTCCAGTTCTCTCTTGTATGTATAATTTATTGCTACTATTATGAGTAGGACCATCCCTAGAACTACTTATATTATTTTTTATTATCGATAATAGTGTTAGTTCGACTGGAATGGTTGTTGAAGGGATTTTTAGAATGGTTATTATGTAGGTTCTTATATGAACGTGAATAATTATAAATTGTCGTTTTTATAATCCTCTAGGTCCCTTCTTAGTTTGGAAGCCTTTTTAGATTGTAGTTCTAAATGTAAACGTTTATTATGTCTCATAATATTATTATATAAGGATTTCCATTTTTCTTCCTTAAGTAGTGGTAAAACTTGCTTAGTGGTTGTCTCAATATCTATTTTTAATTTTTCCAATTTCGCTTCTCTACATTTAATCAAAATTTTAATAAGCTTCATAGAACATTCATGTAATGCCCCATCCCACTCCGAGGTTTACTCTATGTCATCTAAATTGAAAGCTGGATGTTTCACTAATCTTAATCCTCTTGGAATTACATTATATAATACATAATTGTCTAATAATATTAAATCTTGCCATTCCTTAGTGTCAGCTAGTAGTCATTTTTTCTAAATTCCTTAAAATTGTTAGTTTGTTTTTCCACATAGTAAACAGTAAAAAGCAATTCGAAATATCACTGGTTTTATAATCCATTTGTAGCGCTCTTCCCCTTTTTTTCTGTTTAATAATTCTTCATGTACCTTTTTTTCTTATTCAGCATTTTCCTCTATACCTTTCCAACTAACAACTGTTTTATATCCTTATGCACTACTTGACGCTTTTGCTGTAAACCTCCCTCAAAGCCTATTTTGAGGACTTTCCAACCTGAATATATATATATATATATATATATATATATATATATATATATATATATATATATATATATATATATATATATATATATATATATACTAAAGGGAGATTGACAACTTTGTGATGTTTAGTTGAAAGTAAAATATCTAACATAAAAGAACAAAAAAAAATCAATGGCATTTATAGACAGGCAAGTTAAGTCACAGATGTCACCTTTGTTCCTCTGTAGGTCCGGGAGGCTGTGCAGCCACCTGCTGTGCGCAGCATCATCATCCGAAGCTACCATCGCAGCAGGAAGCCATAGATCCCCTAATAGGAACTATTGTTTAGTGCATACAAGAGCTGCACCTGCTGTGTCTGCTTATATACTTTTGTCTCAAATACCAACTAATAAACTTAATCATCTTCAAATATTTATAAAAGGCTATTTAGGTCAGAATCATAGAAAGCTCTTTCATTCCAGTTGAATGTTAGCCATAAAGTCACAATGACACAAATCAATCTCAGTACTTATTGGGAACATGCGCAGCAGAACCAGCATCACTGCTCACAAGAACAAAGTGTTAACAAGCTGTAGGAAACCATTTAAAGCATGGGTGTCTCTGTAGGTTTGTGATCACTGTCTCATGTCTCCAGTCTCAGAGATAAAGATAAATGTCTTACTACAGAGAGAGAGAAGAGAGAGAGAAGAGAGAGGAGAATGATATCGCCGCTTCATTATTTCATTAGAGTATTTGACAGAGATTAGAGGCCTCTCTGCTTTTGGCTGTATAACCTTGTGTTCCTGAAGACACCTCTGATTTAAGGGTATGTCAAACTCAATAAAATACCATCATGCAAATAATAAAGAGCAATATATAAATATGTTTGTGATGGATAACTCGGGTCCCATGCAACAGTAGACTAGACACAGCTTCCAGACGCTCCAATAAGCAGGTTAACCATGTCCTCCTCTACTCACTGTCTGACCGGAGCCTCTAGTGTATCTGAATGCTCACTCTCGGCTGAGGGGTCCAGTCTGTGAGAGTACAGCCAGACCAGTCCTTACAAAGACTTCATTTGTGAAATACTCAAGCGATATCGCTGAAAGGAAAGATATCCTAAGGGGCCAAATTATCAAGCTCTGAATGGATTGATGCCCCTATTTCCATGCGAGCCTTCGGGCTCGCCAGAAACAGTAGTTATGAAGCAGCGGACTAAAGACTGCTGCTCCATAACTTGTCTGCCTGCTCTGAGGCCGCAGACATCAATCCACACGATCCTATACAATCGGGCTGATTGACACCCCCTGCTAGCGGACGATTTTCCCCAAATCTGCAGGGGGCAGCATTGTACAAGCAGTTCACAAGAACTGCTTGTGCAATGATAAATGTCAAAAAACAACTAACAAGGAATAGTTGTTTTAAGTATCTTTTACAGAAAATCAGTAAGAGACTGAAAAAAGGGGTACAAATGTAGCACTCAGTGAATGTATTTGTGTATCACAGGAGGTGAAAAGAAATATAAAATGTAACTTTTATTAGATCAAATTAAAAACAGGGGATTTACAAACATTTTTTAAAAGATAGAAATTTGGATCCACTACCTATTCGCCAGATAATATCGTTACGATATTATCTGGCGAATAGGTAGTGGATCCAAATTTCTATCTTTTAAAAAATGTTTGTAAATCCCCTGTTTTTAATTTGATCTAATAAAAGTTACATTTTATATTTCTTTTCACCTCCTGTGATACACAAATACATTCACTGAGTGCTACATTTGTACCCCTTTTTCAGTCTCTTACTGATTTTCTGTAAAAGTTACTTAAAGGTACAAGCACCTATCCCTATTAGACATATTATTTTGGAGTATACAAATATTATGCATACTCATCACTGTACGAATTAGTAGGGGAATGTAAAAAACACTTTAATAAACTGAGTAGTGCCATTGTCTCCCTTTTTGTTTTAAGTATCGTCATCTGTCAATCAATTTATTTTATTTACTCACATTTTAACCTTTTTAAAACTCCAACGATAAGCGCAGCTCTCCCGCACACCATATTGTCAAATTGATTGGACGATACTTAAAACAACTAATCCTTGTTCCCCCTGGGCCGTGATGTTTGTGCAAAGAGTCTGAACGCCCCGGGGGGGGTGGGGGGTGGAACAAGGATTAGTTGTCTTAAGTATCGTCACATGGCAGCTCCCATTGCTTTATAGACCCTAAAACTTTACACTTTTTTCAGAAGTTATTCTCAGGCTAATCTTTGCTTAGAACACAATATATATATCTAGCAGTTATATTAATGTCCCTTTAAAGCTGTTTATGTATTATCATTTTGATACTGAAACTACATTGTAATATAATAATAAAACATTGGATGTTGGAAGAAGACAGAAGTCCATTGAGTTCAACCTATATAGATCCTACCTAATTTGCAAAAACAAAAAGCTGACATTTGAACTTACATTAAACAATTATAAAGCTGAGCCATTTAATACAAGCAATCATATCCCTGAATTCTGTTTTAGCCAGAAATATATCTAATCCATTTTGAAATTTATCTAAGGTATTGGCATTCACTACCTCCTTAGTAAAGGTGTTCCACAATTTGATTGTTCTTACAGTGAAAAAACATTTAGTTTGCTGGTGAGCAAATCATTTTTCCTCTTGTCATAAACAACTGCCTTGGAATAAACTGCTCTTCCGCCATCTCTGTGTATGGGCATTGAATATATTTAAGTAAAGTAATCATGCCACCTCTCAAACACCTTTTTTGCAGAATAAACAGATCCAATTTGTCTAACCTCTCTTCATGGTTTAAATCATCCATTCCCCTTATTAGTTTTGTGACCCTTCTCTGAACTTTTTCTAATTCTGCAATGTCCCTTTTTAAAATTGGTCCTACGAACTGCACTACATACTCAAGGTGAGGTCTTGCTAGGGATTTATACAGCAACAGAATTATGCTTTTGTCCCTTGCATCTATGCCTCTTTTAATACATGCTAGTATCTATAGCATAGTAAGACAATGAGGCCGAATTATTAAAGGTCTTGCGGACCTGATCCGACAGTGTGGATCAAGTCCGAAAGGCCTGGCTAAATGCGGAGAGCAATATGCTCTCCGTATTCACCATTGCACCAGCAGCTCACAAGAGCTGCTGGTGCAACGCCGCCGCCAGCAGGGGGTGTCAATCAACCCGATCGTACTCGATCAGGTTGAATTGTGGTGATGTCTGTCCGCCTGCTCAGAGCAGGCGGACAGGGTTATGGAGCAGCAGTCTTTAGATCACTGCTTCATAACTGCTGTTTCTGGCGAGTTTGAAGACTCGCCAGAAACATGGGCCCACAAGCTCCATACGGAGCTTGATAAATGGGCCTCAATATCTCTTGAAACCACTAGTAACCCTGAACTTATAAACAGCACTGGATACACTCCAGTGTAGCGTGTGACATTGCAGAGAATAAGTGCGCACGATCACATGCTGGGGCGACCTGGTTAAGAAATTTTAATTGCAGTTTGTCTTGCTGACCATGGAAGAGAGATATAGCTTTGGAATGAGGAGTGATAAACAGGCGCATTATACCAGGCAAGTTTGTACATTCCATACAGACAAAACAAACATAATCAGTGTTTGTCACATTCTATTTGTAAAGTGATGTGCTTATGAATTGTTCTGTATTTATATTTCCAGGACAGCTTTTGTTTACATATTAAGAAACATTAAAAGGAACTCAAAATTGAATTTGATATAAAACGGTTAAAGGGACAGTCAAGTCCAAAATAAACTTATAGTTCAAATAGGGCATGTGATTTTAAACTACGTTCCAATTTACTTTTATCACCAATTTTGCTTTGTTCTTTTGGTATTCTTAGTTGAAAGCTAACCCTACGTAGGCTCATATGCTAATTTCTTAGACCTTGAAGGCCTCCTATCTAAATGCATTTTGACAGTTTTTCACCACTGGAAAGTGTTAGTTCACGTGTGTCATATAGATAACACTGCGCATGCACATGGAGTTACTTAGGAGTCAGCACTGATTGGCTATAATGCAAGTCTGTCAAAAGAACTGAAATAAGGGGGCAGTCTGCAGAGGTTTAGATACAAGGTAATCACAGAGGTAAAAAGTATATTATTATAACTGTGTTGTTTATGTAAAACTGGGTAATAAAGGGATTATCTATCTTTTTAAACAACAATTCTGGTGTTGATTGGCCCTTTAATTATCTGTAGTAACAAGAATATCTTTGGAATATACTTTCAATATTTATTTTACCAACTTCTTCTGAAACTTAACTCTTAAAAGTGTTTTTCTTATGCCCTCCAGAGAAGCTGCAGGATTTATAAGCTAGACTCTGCAACATGCTACACGTTATTTGCTAGACTAGTGCATTATCAGTTTGGCCTCAGCAAATTAAAGGGACAGTGTACCCAAATGTTTTCTTTTGTAATTCAGATAGAGCATGCAATTTTAAGCAACTTTCTAATTTACTCCTATTATCAATTTTTCTTCGTTCTCTTGCTATCATTATTTGAAAAAGAAGGCATCTAAGCTTTTTTTTTTTTCAGTATTCTGGACAGCACTTTTTTTATTAGTGGATAAATGTATCCACCAATCAGCAAGGACAACCCAGGTTGTTTACCAAAAATGGGCCGGCATCTAAACTTACATTCTTGCATTTCAAATAAAGATACCAAGAGAATGAAGAAAATGTGATAATAGGAGTAAATTAGAAAGTTGCTTAAAATTTCATGCTCAATCTGAATCACGAAAGAAACATTTTGGGTACAGTGTCCCTTTAAGTATATTAAACACACTCAAGATGATTTTTAAAGGAGTGTGTCCCTGAATTGCAAACATTGCAAATTTTGCTAAATAATATTTAACAGTCACAAATGACATTTTCTAATTCGTTAGAGCAGGTCATTTTAAGACTATCAACCATCCTGTAATGTGTGTTTAACCCTTGCAAAGAGATTAAAAACACAGTAGAAGTGCCGCTCAGGACCCGATAAGAACTTCTGGAACCTGCCACAATCATCAGTGCTTGTCGCATTATGGCCTTTTAAAATGCTTTCAAAATATGTAATTTTATTCATATTATTTGAGATTCACAGTTGATATATATTATGTATAAATACAATACAGGTGGCCCTCGTTTTACAACGGTTCAATTTACACCGTTTCAGAATAACAACCTTTTTTTCCAGTCATGTGACTGCTATTGAAAAGTATTGAGAAGTAGTGCATTTATTAAAATAGCCAGTAGTTGGAGCTGTCCGCTTGTGTTGCAGCAAATCCAAGCAAGCTGAAATTAATCAGTTTAACCAGACCTGAGCTATCGAGCAGATTTCAAAGGAACAAGATCTTCCTGTCTATAAATCAGTCCAGATTGGAATGCATAGAAAGAACTGTTTGCAGAAAAATGCAAGTGAAGTCTGTGTTGTGTGATTATTTTATTAGGTTTATAATGCTGTTTAGCAAATGTTTTTGTTCATTTAACTTAGTTTAATTATATATTCTGTGTTGTGTGATTATTTTATTAGGTTTATAATGCCATTTAGCATTTAAAGTCTTCATTTCAAAGCTTTAAAAATAATGTATTAGGTGTTACTTATGACAATTTTGAGAGGGGCCTGGAACCTATCTCCCTCACTTCCCA
Source organism: Bombina bombina (assembly GCF_027579735.1). Taxonomy (NCBI): domain Eukaryota; kingdom Metazoa; phylum Chordata; class Amphibia; order Anura; family Bombinatoridae; genus Bombina; species Bombina bombina. Next base: position 293,254,113 of record NC_069506.1, read on the forward strand.
TTGACTTACATTATAAACTGGGTTTCAATTTACAACGGTTTCGATTTACAACCATTCCTTCTGGAACCTAACCCCAGCGTAAACTGAGGGCTACCTGTAAATATACTTTCTTGAGCCTTTAAAGGAATATGGAACCCAACATTTTCTTATATGATTCAGATAGAGCAGCAATTTTAAACATCTTTGTAGTTTACTTCTATTATCAATGTTTCTTCATTCTCTGTGTATCTATTGTTGAAAAGCAGATGAATAAGCTCAGGAGCGTGCACGTGTCTGGAGCACTCTATGGCAACAGTGTTGTAAGAATGTCATTTGCAAGAGCACTAGATGGCAGCTCTATTTCCCAGGCATCTCTTCAACAAACAATACCGTGGGAACAAAGCAAATTTGATCCTAGAAGTAAATTGGAAACTTTTTTTTTAAATTGTCTGAACCACAAAAGAAAATATTTGGGTTTCACTTTAATTTACTCCAGAACACCTGGGAGAATTTTAGGAGTCTAAAAACATTGAAGACACATTCTTTTCATTGTTGTAAGCACCAAAAATGTTATTGTTTAAAAAGATAGATAATCCCTTTATTTACCATTCCCCAGTTTTGCAGAACCAACACCTTTTACCTCTGTGATTACCTTGTATCTATGCCTCTGCAAACTGCCCCCTTATTTCAGTTATTTTGACAGACTTGCATTTTTAGCCAATCAGTGCTGACTCCTAGGAGCTTCACGTGCCTGAGCTGAATGTTATCTATATGAAACACATGAACTAATGCCCTCTAGTGGTGAAAAACTGTCAAAATGCTTTCAGATTATAGGCAGTCTTCAAGGTCTAGGAAATTAGCACATGAACCTCCTTTAAATAACTTCACATGCGTGAGTACGGTGTTATCTATATGAAACACGTGAACTAACGCCCTCTAGCTGTGAAAAACTGTCAAATGCATTCATATTAGAGGCAGCCTTCAAGGGCTTAGAAATTAGCATATGAGCCTAACTAGGTTTAACTTTCAACTAAGAATACCAAATGAACAAAGCAAATGTGATGATAAAAGTAAATTAGAAAGTTGTTTAAAATGACATGCCCTATCTGAATCATGAAAGTTTAATTTGGACTTTACTATCCCTTTAAAAAAAATATAACAGCTTATTATTTGTTTGTTTTTAAATGGATGCACCTGTGTGTAAGAGAACACCTTTTTATATTGATGTTTTTGGAACATTTTCTCCCCACCAATGCAGATGTAGGAATTTTTTTCAGCAGCCAATAAGAAGATGATATGTATATGCCAGTTTAAAGGTTTTTCCTGATGTTTAAAAAAAAAATGAACGCAGCTTTTACCAAGGAAACAACGTTTATAACACATTTTATTTACAGAATTTGTATTTTGCTACAAGACTTTATGTTTTCTCACATTTGTCTAACAAGCGGGAACTGTTACTTCTAACCCAATAACCGTTGTACAATATTCCACATAAATAGATTTATACAAAATTGTAAACTGCATTAGGCTACACTGGTTCAGGTTTCCTGGCTCTGTCATTTACATAGTGTCCTTAATTTATACACAGATTCACAACATTTTGATATTGTATTTAAATTGAATAATATATTGAAATGTGCGTGAAATGAGTTGGCACTGATGTCACTTCCCCGCCATGTTCTGTTTTTTATTACCAGATTGTTCCTCGTGCGAGTTAACCCTTTAGCCACCAAACAAGATTGCAGTTTGTTTTGGGTCTGAAACAGAAATATTAATGTACATATTATATACTGATTATAATGAGGAAGAGATGTTTAATAATATTGTAGATTACATATTATTATTATCATTTATTTGTATAGAGCCACTGCCAGAAAATTCCGTAGCGCTGATATAACCTGTTAGTGAAATGAATATCTTGCAGAAAAAGCTCCCTGTTACATTGCACAATTCATAAAGATTTTAATTCTCACCTCTTCACATCCACCAGTTATAAGTCACTCTCCATTATGATCTATAGACTGTTCACAGTTCACCTCTTCGCGCATAAAACATGTTCCATTGCAGAATAAGCCGGAAATTGGATGCAATATCATCAAACGGATACAATCTTTTAAAGTTAAAATATCAATAACTCAACACACATATCTAATGTACCCATAATGCCCCTGGACAAATATTTTAGAGAGGCATATACAAATATCATTATAGTTATGGAGTCACCTGTTAGCATCAATATACATCCAGCAAATAGCCATTTTGTTTGTCATTAATCCTGTGCATTTGATTTTTGGATTATAAAATAGAAATATTAACAATGCAGATTACATGGTTTTATTGTTTTTTTTTTAGAGGTTACAACTATGAATTTGAGGGCAATAAAGAGCAGAAGCATTTCTGGAGTATGATCATTGTCAATTTGTACTGAAAACAAGTGCAGGATTGTGATTAACGCTCTTTATGTATACCATTGTTGCAAACGCTTCTGCTGTATAGTACACAAGTCACGTGCAGTTATACTGTCATATCAGTCACATCAATTCAAATGGTTTTACTAATTCAATCTGTACAAATAGATTTGAATGCAAATTTGTATACAATGGGTATGTTCTAATGGTTAAAAACAACTGTAAAGGATATACTTTGAAAACAATTCACTATTACATTTGAAGGGATTTTTGGCAGATAAATCATTTGATATGCTTTGTGCACCAATGTCTTTGCAGGAAGAAAAAAAAACTATTGATTAGAATAGTTCAGCACAAGTTCTCTTTGTGGGGAAATAAAAAGGTACCTTAAATAGTTAATAAGAAAAGAGATTTTATTTTTATTATTTTAAGCATCAAAGCATCTAGATTCCTGGTTTATGTTATTAAAGGATATGTCCTCACATTGTGCTCTCACAAAAATATAATTATTTTCTAACAGCTTTAGTCGTATTTGAGTCTATCCCACGCACACAGAAAATTCAAATTACACTGAGAAAAAAGAGAAATATCTAATCCCTCTATTCCCAACAATACTGATTTACAGAAGTGTGAGATTGTTTTCCAACTTGTAGTGAAAATGGATCTATTTATTTATTTTTATTTAATAAAGGGTACTAAAAATTTTTATATATTGTAATAAACTAATGTTATTTTGAAGGTTTGTTTTAAATAAAAAAGTAAAGGAAAAAAATAATTTCACAACCTCCTTTCTACTGTATTAGACAGCAAGAGAATACTGATTGCAATTGGTGCCAGTATTTTATATCATTTTTTCAAACCTGTCCTCAGGCTCCCTAATGGGCCAGGTTTTGAGGATATCTGAACTAGAGCACAGGTAAAATAATCAGCTGATTATTTACCTGCTCTTATCCAAGATAATCCTGAAAACCTGGCCTGTTGGAGAGGCCTGAGGACAGGTTTGAATATCAGTGATATATATATATATAGGTAATTATTATTGTAAAAATAAAAGATACAAAAAATAGTCTTCCTCTGTCCAAGAAATAGCAGCTGACAGTATATGAGGTTTTGTAGAGATCATTAGTTCCATTTGTGGCTCACAAAGTGTCATGTGGTACTGAGGAATGCCTTGCTGCCTGTCAGCGCCAGCAGATTATGGAGAAGTGCAATAAATTAACACTTCTGGACATGAGATACAGAGCCCTGGTAGCTGTGCTGGGGTCTGTGCCGGAGCTGCTGACTGAATAAACTGTCACCCCCTGAGATCACACATAGCAGTGACCATTCCATCCTACAACATTTATCTGACCGTAGGTTTGTAGTAACGGAATACGGTACATCAGGGCTCATTTTATGTGACAACCAATAACTGTATAAACTGTATATAACACATACAGACAATATAACTCTGTAAACTGTATGTAAAACATAGACAATTTAACTATATAAACTGTATATAAAACATGCAGATAATATAACTAAATAAACTGTATATTAAACACACAGACAATATAACTAAATAAACTGTATATTAAACACACAGACAATAACTATTTAAACTGTATATAAAACATATACAATATAACTATATAAACCGTATATAAAACACACAGACAATATAACTATCTAAACTGTATATAAAACATAGACAATATAACTAAATAAACTGTATATAAAATACACAGACAATATATCTATATAAACTGTATATAAAACATATACAATATAACTATATAAACCGTATAAAAAACTCACACACAATATAACTATATAAACTGTATATAAAACATAGACAATATAACTATATAAACTGTATATAAGACATGCAGACAATATAACTATATAAACTGTATATAAAACACGCAGACAATATAACTATATAAACTATATATAAAACACACAGACAATATAACTATATAAACTGTATATAAAACATGAAGACAATATAACAATATAAACTGTATATAACACATGCAGACAATATAACTATATAAACTGTATATAAAACAGACAATATAACTATATAAACTGTATATAAAACACGCAGATAATATAACTATATAAACTGTATATAAAACATAGACAATATACTATATAAACTGTATATAAAACACACAGACAATATAACTATATAAACTGTATATAAAACATAGACAATATAACTATATAAACTGTATATAAAACATACAGACAATATAACTATATAAACTGTATATAAAACACGCAGATAATATAACTATATAAACTGTATATAAAACACACACACAATATAACCATATAAACTGTATATAAAACATGAAGACAATATAACTATATAAACTGTATATAAAACACGCAGACAATATAACTATATAAACTGTATATAAAACATGAAGACAATATAACTATATAAACTGTATATAAAACATGAAGACAATATAACAATATAAACTGTATATAAAACATGAAGACAATATAACAATATAAACTGTATATAAAACATGAAGACAATATAACTATATAAACTGTATATAAAACACGCAGACAATATAACTATATAAACTGTATATAAAACATGAAGACAATATAACTATATAAACTGTATATAAAACATGAAGACAATATAACTATATAAACTGTATATAAAACACGCAGACAATATAACTATATAAACTGTATATAAAACATGAAGACAATATAACGATATAAACTGTATATAAAACATGAAGACAATATAACTATATAAACTGTATATAAAACATGAAGACAATATAACAATATAAACTGTATATAAAACATGAAGACAATATAACAATATAAACTGTATATAAAACATGCAGACAATATAACAATATAAACTGTATATAAAACATGCAGACAATATAACAATATAAACTGTATATAAAGCATACAGACAATATAACTATATAAACTGTATATAAAACATGAAGACAATATAACTATATAAACTGTATATAAAACACGCAGACAATATAACTATATAAACTGTATATAAAACATGAAGACAATATAACAATATAAACTATATATAAAACACACAGACAATATAACTATGGTTTAATAGTCAGGGATAAAATATAGGATTAAACACACACTCATTTATACATATGTAAATACTCTTCCTCAGGCCAAACAAGAGCAGTAGTGAATTATCAAACACAGAGACACATTCGCCTGATTCACGATAGCACTAAATAGTACTAGACCGTATTGATTAACTGATTAATCTGTTGCTATGACACTATACTAGTATATAAACAATACAAGTTTTCTCTGTGAAAAAAATCACAAAAAGACAAAGGCGCCTCCTGGTGTAATACAGTTGGTGAAAGAGATTTGTTAGGTTATCAAAAAGGTACTCACAAGTGGAGCAGCACCCAATTGTGCTAAATCAAACAGACTGGGATCTCACAGTGTCCCAGCTCACTGACACTGCAAGGAAACTGGTTACTCCAACGTTTTGCCGGACTGAAAGAGCTCAGACTCTCACAAAGAGGTTTACATAAAACCAAATTTTATTAATAAAATAAAAATCTCAGTGTCTCATGACACTAGATATTAAAAGAACAAGCAACGCGTTTCTCAGACTGCTGTCTGTTTCATTGGGTTTCTTAGTGTTCCCTTAGTGTTACTGATTGTATACACAATACAGACGCACAGCTAGAACAATATATTGTGGCTAACATCAAATCTGCTGAGATCAATACAGTGGGTATAGAAAAGAATCACCCCCTTGAAAATAATCACATTTTGTTGCTTTGCAGTCTGAAATAAAGGCAGACACCGTTTTTGTTTATCCAGTTGTAATTACTCAGTGCAACTTATAACATCCTAGTGAAAGATATAACACAAACATGTCAGACAAAAATAAAGACAATTCAAAAACAGAATCACTGAGTTGGAAAAAGGATCACTCCCTCCTAAAATTACTTGTAAATTCAATCAGGTGTAGCTAATCACCTTCTCAATGGCACACACAAAGCCATTTGATCTTCAACTGTGATCAGCTGTGTGCATATTGATTAGCTCAGCATGAAAAGAGCTTTCCTGGAGCATCTCAGTCCCTGGTAGTGCAACTGAAGCAAATAATCAACAATGGGTGGCAAGGCACTGTCAAAAGATCTCTGGGATAAAGTTGTTGACAGGCACAAGTCAGGAGATGGTTCCAAGAAAATATCAAAGGCTTTATCAATGCCTAGAAGCACAGTGAAGTCTATTATCAAGAAGTGGAAGGTATTTGGTACAACACAGACCCTCTTTGGATCAGGACGTCGCTCCAAACTGGATGAAAGAGCCAGGAGGAAACTGGTCAGAGAGGCTATCAAGAGGCCCACAGCAACTCTGAAGCAGTTGCAGGAATTTATGACAAAGAGTGGTCATTGTGTGCATGTAACAACAATATCACAAATTCTCCACAAATGTGGCTTGTATGGAAGAGTTGCAAGAAAATAGTCACTCCTCAAGAAAGGCCACATGCATTCATGACTGAGCTTTGCCATAACACAACTAGGAGATTCTGAAGCCACATGGAAAAGATGTTATGGTCAGATGAGACTAAAATTTAATTATTTTGCCTCAACACCAAATTATATGTCTGGAGGAAATCCAATACAGCTCACCATCCAAATAATACCATACCTACAGTAATGCATGGAGGGAGTAATATCCTGTTATGGGGGTGTTTCTCTGCAGCAGGCTCTGGAGCACTTGTCAGGGTAGAAGGAATAATGGATGGGGCAAAATACCATCAAATTATTGAGGAAAATATGCTGCCCTCTGCCAGGAAGTTGTCAATGGGAATAAGGTTTATCTTCCAACATGACAATGACCCAAAGCACACAGCAAAAATGACCACACAGTAGTTGATGGAGAAAAAGGTGAATGTCCTTGCATGGCCTAGTCAGAGTCCAGACTTAAACTCCATTGAATATCTGTGGCATGACTTGAAGACTGCAGTCCACAAATGGTCACCATCAAATGTAATGGAACTGGAGCAGTTCTGCAAAGAAGAATGGACAAATATTGCACAGTCTAGATGTGCAAAGTTAGTAGAGACATATCCCAACAGACTAACGGCTGTAATTAAAGCAAAATGTGGTTCAACAAAATACTGACACAAGGGGGTGATCCTTTTTCCAACTCAGTGATTCTGTTTTTGAATTGTCTTTATTGTTGCCTGACATGTTGGTGTTATATCTTCCACTTGGATGTTATAAGTTGCACTGAGTAATTACAACTGGATAAACAAAAACTGCGCCTGTCTTTATTTGAGGCTACAAAGCGTCAGAGGTTACCTGGGCACTGCTGCTAAGTATAATACACGTACTGTGCCAGCCTTGGTGTTGAATAAAGGATAATGTGGTGTCCCTGTGGCTGACATAAAGCTCGGCTAGTAACACACAGCTGTACATATCTTCCAGTGGTGCATAATTAGACATTCATGATTCAGACAGAACATACAATTTTAAACAACTTTCCAAATTACTTCTATTATTTAATTTGCTTCCTTCTCTTGTTATCATTTGCTGAAAGATTTATCTAGACAAGCTTAGGAGCAGCAAAGAACCTAGGTCCTAGCTGCTGATTGGTGGCTGAATATATATACATCGTTTGTCATTGGCTCACCCATGTGTTCAGTTAGAAACCAATAGTGCATTGCTGCTCCTTCAACAAATGATACCAAGAGAATGAAGCAAATGTGATAATCGAAATAAATTGGAAAGTTGTTTAAAATTGTATGTTCTATCTGAATCATGAAAGAAAAACTTTGTTTTTATTTTATGTCTTTTTAAATTGCTCCTATACCCACCATAGGGAGGTGTAGTGATGGGCTATAAACTCTGCCAAACTATTTTTTGCATGTTTGATTGGATTAAATCATGATTTGAAGGTTTATGCACAACTTTGGGACCGATTCCTTATTGGCTTACAGGAACAACTCCCAGAGACAAACTACACATTTTCCAACGCAATACATTTTTAAACGTCCCTCTTTATGTACAACAAATAAAACCAATACTTCAATGTCTCTTTGGCAGTAAAAACAATACAAATGACACCGTAAATCACTGACAACTTATGTGAAAGAGTTTCAGGGAAGAGGATATGTTTGTGGATATGACAATAAGGAACTTATGCAGAGATGACACAGGCTGTGTCTGGCGATACGAAGACTCTCGATTACATCACTAACAAATGTGTGATCACATTCCTTAGATTTGAAGCTGACTTTAGACTATTAGGTTAATGTGTGTCAGTGACGGCACATAACTGTCATAGCTGCCGGACTGTACAGATAATTACAAGCTTTCCCGTAAAGTGGCCCAAAGCTGATTACCATCAATTTCATGTCTGGCTTTCTCTTGCGGCACCTCTCATGCTGAAAGCTGTACTTTTGTTATCCTATACTTGTGTTAAATGCTAACACATCATTTTCCTTCAAAAAGTTATATTAGTTTAATCTTTTGCATAATATATGGACTTTCAACACATTTTTGTAGCAGAATTTAGTAATGTCAGTGACTTATATAGGCCTGTATTCCAATCAATTAGAATTCCCAGACAAAAAATATTCTTTGGTAGCTCCAGTTGTACCAATGCATATGAAAATGGTTATCACAAAATAAAACATGGCAGATAACAATTTTAGTATTATTGATGATGGCCTAATGTGTTTGAATGCAGGTTTTTCACTTAACCAGTAATATAAATTCATGGTGTGAACAATTAAAGGGCCATAATACCCAAATGTTTAAACACTTGAAAGTGATGCAGCATAGCTGTAAAAAACTGACTAGAAAATATCACCTGAACATCTCTATGTAAAAAAGAAAGATATTTTACCTCAAAAGTTCCTCAGTTGCCACATCCCATTGTAAAGGATTTCTAAGCAGCATATTAGTGTGTCTGTCCCGGGACAGCTGAAAGGATGAGCCTCGTGCACTCTCATATTATTTCCCTATTCAGTTTAGGGAAGTTTACTATGAAATCTCATGAGAGTTAAGTCAAATCTCATGAGATCACAGTAAAAGAGTTCATGACCTCAGCACTGCTGATGCTGATTGGCTGCTGTTCATTTCTTCATTTTTTTATTTTTTTTACCTGCAGCTGGGCTGCAGCTGAGTATAACTTTTTACACAGAACTTACTCTGCTGAGCTGAGGAAGTTGTGAGGTAAAATATCTTCCTTTTTTACATAGAGATGCTAAGGTGATATTTTCAGCTTTTTACAGTTATACTGCATCAGTTTCAAGTGATTTAGCATATGAGTATTATGTACCTTTAATATATTTTTTTTGTTTCAAGTCAATTTTAATAAACATTTATAATTACAAACAGTATAGTAAGTGAAAACTCTAATAACTGTGTTTAATTTACGTACATCTTTCACAGTGTGAACTGAATTATATTTTTACATTTTTGTAAAATAATTGTGCTTTCTTTTATTGTGAATTAGCAAAAAATGCCAAACTGGATTATCAATAGGTCCTAGGGGAAGGATTTAAAAATCCTCAGAAAAAAACCTGTTGTAGAAGAGTTAGGGTCTCCATTACATTTATAAGTAGCTAATCCCACACCCCCACACACTGACATGAAATAAAATGCACAACACTTTCTGTGACATACCCAAATGTAGAGGGGACCAGCGAGCTGCAAACCTCCTGCCCATGCAGGTATAATAGGACCTACTGAAGAGCCTGTCATGTGATTGCCATGTAAGGGATCTTCCGCACAGTATCCCTCAACACTTCCTTCAGGCCTACCCCTTAGCCGCACCACTTCCTGCTAATGCCCTGCAGTCTGTCAGGTTGCCCTGCTGTCCCTTACCACTTGTTCAGTGGTGCTTGAGCGGGGCAAGACACAGCTTCAGTGTTCTGTACAAGTAGTGAGACTACAGGAAACGTCAGTGGTGCCTCTGATGTAACTAATTTACAGAGGCCAGTTGAGTCACCAGTCCTAAGAGATATATAAAACAATTAATGGACCTTCTTGTACTCCTGTCTTTTGACTTACTCCCCCTGAAACAAAAGAAGAAAACTCAACTAAAACTTAAACTATGAGAGAGATGGAGGGTAAGACATAGAATAACTTCCTATTAATGCATTTAGGTAAATTATTCTGCCCCTTCTACCAGGATTGTAAGTAAGCCCTCCCCTGTAGTGCATTGATGCTTCTTCAACAAATGATACCAAGAGAATGAATTCAGTTATATATTAGAAGTACATTTTGAAAGTAGTTTAAAACTGTATGCTCTGTCTGAATCATGAAAGAAAAAAAAATGGTTTTCATGTCCCTTTAACAGAAAACCTGCAAGCTGAAGGGCCTTCTAAGAAAGTCTCAAGCTTTCTATCCAAAGGATTCTTAAAAGAGGTGCTATCCTTCGAAGGAATAGTAGTGCACCTGGCAAGAGTGGATATAGCTGCATTCACCTTCAAAATAGTTTCTCATACATCTGTATTTGTAGTAGGAAGAGAGCACATAGTTTTGAACTTGGCAGACAAAATAAAAGGAACAGCTGGCATATACCATTCTTTAAAAAATGAAATCAGAAACGGAATCAGGCATGAGAAAAGAAAATTTCTGTTTGGGGACTGCCATTTTTTTAACTGGTTGCTTGTCTGTAATATGAAAATCTTCCACTCCCAAAGTAATTAAAACCTCCCATCAGAGGCGTAACTAGAAACCACAGGGGCCAGGGCCCAGGTGCAAAAATCTAAGAAGCCCCCCCCCCCCCAAAAAAAGGTAAATTTGATACATATCTTTTTTTTTTAAAACATTTAACATGGGCGCCAAGCCGGATTTACCGTACGGCTATTGGCTAAGAGGTGAAAACGTCACCCCTTAGCCAAATTTTTTTTTGACGTGGGCTGCTGTACAAGGTAAACACAGCGATCGATTGAATCAAATAAAGGAGCTTTCTACATGAAGTATCTTATACTTCATGAATGAAAGTCCCATTTATTTGTTTCAATAGTAAATCCTAGCATTTGTAAAACGCTAGGATTTACTTTCATTTTAAATGGGAGGAATTTAAAGCTCAGGTATGTTGGGGTGTTTTTGATCTGGAGGATAATTTCCCACACGTGATGTCTAGTGGACTCTTACCATCTGATAGATATTCAATTGATTCTCTTTCACATAGAATAGAAACATTTTATATACAATGTCACTTTAAGGTTGACAAAAGCAATAATTCTAAACTTCCCCCATCATTGCACTTTTTGAACAAACTAAACTTCTCACTATAGCAAAAGGAGTTCTCCATTGATCATACACAAATATTGTTAAATACCACTGTCAGCATGATCATAGTTTTTAGGAAATATCTGACATTAAAATGTCACCAGCTAATTAAATTCTAAATGGTCACTGAAAGGCTCCAAGTTCAATCAGCCACATTCTTATCTAAAATGTTTTAATAAAGTAATATTATAATATCTACTTGGTAAGAACAGAAGCAATAATACATATTGTACATTATTTCATCAATAGTTCTAGAAAAAATGGAGAAGGCGCCACTTAGCGTAATTCTGTAAGGTATATCAATTGACAAATGCTGAATAATATACACTCACATTTAGTCTCGCACTGTAACGTAGTGCAAACTAGGCAGACCGGATCCTCAGAGTTGTCCGGTATAACTCTCCTCTGGACAAAGGAATACACTGGATTCAAAAAGTGCCTCTTCACTCGCAGTTAATGGGGGTATAACAACCTCCTTTCTGCTGCAAACCATCCAATGGTGGAAACAGGTCACTCGGAAAGTGCAAAGGTAACAAGTAGTATAATAAAAAGTGTTTTATTAAACACAAAAATATATACTGATATTTCTATTAGAATATGAGTTCAACTATTCCTATACATGAGACAACAATAAATATTACTTATAACAATTTATTTCTACATTAAAACACTTGCATTATTTGCAAGTTTTATAATTTCAATAGAAAATAGGTCTCAAAAAGCACAATTTTCCTCTTTTACACCTAGTTGAGCTGGGTGTAATATTTCTCAATGTATCGACAGCCTCCGACAGTGTATTAATGGTTTGCACTTTCATTGTAAACCTGGTATAATTTATCGATTAATGGCTTCTATCACTTTCTATGGGACGCAAAGATTCTTTCGGCAGCCGGAGTCCGGCTGCTGATATTGAGGTATATCGTACCATTGGAAACAGTCTATAAATGAAATTGCTTCCGACAGCATATTTATTGGTTTGCGAGCGCACACAAACTGAATTACTACTCAATGGAAACGAGCCCTCAGTGTTTAATGTCCCTTTAATTATAGACAGGGTGCCATTCTTACAGTGCGGCATTTAAGCACACACCTTCTTTCCTATTGGTTGGGCAAGTGTCCAGGCATCACGTAGTGCTTGGAATTTAAAGGAGACCCTCACACATTTTCACAATTTAATATTGAAATTCTGTTGGTATTTACATATACCCATCAGAACCATAATCATATTTACACTGTGCAGACAACAGATTATACATGAATTTTGCCCATCAATTATTATAGCAGATACATCTAAAGTGCGTAAATTAACTACAGTATATATTAGATAGGATATCTGGGTCCCAAAGCCTATAAGCTGTAAAAGGTGGGAGAGTTATACTAGTATCTAGTTCTAAATAAATAAATAGATAGATAGATTGTCATGGGTCACTTAACCCCCTATTCTAATTTCTATTTATTTTTCAAAAGGATAAGTGCAGACAGTTGCACTGAACCGTACAGTAAAGAAGAGTGTCCTATAAAAAAGAGAATATGTATATGTGCGCTAGACAGCTAAGGGGGTTAAAGAATATTAGATCAGACTAGTGTCTATATTGTAACCACCTGATGAAAATGAACACCAATTCAGATTAATATAATAAGCTAGTATTTATTGCTAAGCAATAATTCTAAAATGATAAAAAGTATATAACATGCATAAATTTATTAAAAACTTACAACTCAATATTAAAAAATTCCTAATATATGACCGGTAATACTCATAATTATTGGTATCCACCTTATTTTGCAAATATTTTGCACATTAAGAACTCAGCGATTTATAGCGCTTGAATAATATAGAAGTCCTTTACTTAAAGGTGTATGTAAAGTCCTTAATATACGTTTCCTTATCGTAGGTATAGCAAACAGGCAAAATACGTGGACGAATTTGACCAAATAGTTTGTAGCCAAATAGTTGGATGAGAGAGTCCAGATTTATAAATGGCTTTATAAAGGGCTTAATAGCAGGTTGTATTATCCTCAAAGGAGTACCACACTAAAAACGGACTGCTACACCTCTGTGTGCCTACCTTGATTCAGTCTGGGAACTTTCCGGGAGTTTAGCTGGGCACAGGTGTCTGTGCAGCTCCGTCTAGTTGGTTTTCCAGGTTGATGACGTCACTGTCTGTATACACTACTATGGGAAGTAGTTCCGTGACGTTTTCTTATATCCTTACTCTGCGCAGAGTGTTAAGTAGAATCCTTTTGAGAGAAATCAAGTCCCTTTTGAATCCGTTTCAATCCTTCCAATGGATATTGTGGCTTCAATATCAGCAACTTCTATTCATACCATCAGCGCGTTTTTTTTTTATCTATTATATCTGTTTTTTTTGGGAGCAGATTAGTATATGTGCAGGGGTTTACTTGCGCACCATTTTACATTCCTATCTCAACTACTAAAGAACAGTGTCCTAACTCCTTTTGTTAGAAATAGAAACTATACAGGGAGTGCAGAATTATTAGGCAAGTTGTATTTTTGAGGATTAATTTTATTATTGAACAACAACCATATTCTCAATGAACCCAAAAAACTCATTAATATTAAAGCTGAATAGTTTTGGAAGTAGTTTTTAGTTTGTTTTTAGTTATAGCTATTTTAGGGGGATATCTGTGTGTGCAGGTGACTATTACTGTGCATAATTATTAGGCAACTTAACAAAAAACAAATATATACCCATTTCAATTATTTATTTTTACCAGTGAAACCAATATAACATCTCAACATTCACAAATATACATTTCTGACATTCAAAAACAAAACAAAAATAAATCAGTGACCAATGTAGCCACCTTTCTTTGCAAGGACACTCAAAAGCCTGCCATCCATGGATTCTGTCAGTGTTTTGATCTGTTCACCATCAACATTGCGTGCAGCAGCAACCACAGCCTCCCAGACACTGTTCAGAGAGGTGTACTGTTTTCCCTCCTTGTAAATCTCACATTTGATGATGGACCACAGGTTCTCAATGGGGTTCAGATCAGGTGAACAAGGAGGCCATGTCATTAGATTTTCTTCTTTTATACCCTTTCTTGCCAGCCACGCTGTGGAGTACTTGGACGCGTGTGATGGAGCATTGTCCTGCATGAAAATCATGTTTTTCTTGAAGGATGCAGACTTCTTCCTGTACCACTGCTTGAAGAAGGTATCTTCCAGAAACTGGCAGTAGGACTGGGAGTTGAGCTTGACTCCATCCTCAACCCGAAAAGGCCCCACAAGCTCATCTTTGATGATACCAGCCCAAACCAGTACTCCACCTCCACCTTGCTGGCGTCTGAGTCAGACTGGAGCTCTCTGCCCTTTACCAATCCAGCCACGGGCCCATCCATGTGGCCCATCAAGACTCACTCTCATTTCATCAGTCCATAAAACCTTTAAAAAATCAGTCTTGAAATATTTCTTGGCCCAGTCTTGACGTTTCAGCTTGTGTGTCTTGTTCAGTGGTGGTCGTCTTTCAGCCTTTCTTACCTTGGCCATGTCTCTGAGTATTGCACACCTTGTGCTTTTGGGCACTCCAGTGATGTTGCAGCTCTGAAATATGGCCAAACTGGTGGCAAGTGGCATCTTGGCAGCTGCACGCTTGATTTTTCTCAGTTCATGGGCAGTTATTTTGCGCCTTGGTTTTTCCACACGCTTCTTGCGACCATGTTGACTATTTTGAATGAAACGCTTGATTGTTCGATGATCACGCTTCAGAAGCTTTGCAATTTTAAGAGTGCTGCATCCCTCTGCAAGATATCTCACTATTTTTGACTTTTCTGTGCCTGTCAAGTCCTTCTTTTGACCCATTTTGCCAAAGGAAAGGAAGTTGCCTAATAATTATGCACACCTGATATAGGGTGTTGATGTCATTAGACCACACCCCTTCTCATTACAGAGATGCACATCACCTAATATGCTTAATTGGTAGTAGGCTTTTGAGCCTATACAGCTTGGAGTAAGACAACATGCATAAAGAGGATGATGTGGTCAAAATACTCATTTGCCTAATAATTCTGCACACAGTGTACAGTGAATAATTAGAGACAATACATTTTATATACTACTTAGCTCATGATGTAACTATTGGAAACAAAAATTTTGTAAAAGAGTTTAACAGTAATAGAGCATAACGATAGGGAGAAGCTATACTATAATAAAGTAATTAAGGTTGAATCATAGGCTAAACCTTCTGCCAGTAATTTATAACATCCCCCTCTATGTTCATACCCAGGAGCCTACGTGTCCTGAGTGTGAATATCCAGAAGGTTTCCTTCTTAAATAGCTGTTGTACTTTATCTCCACCTCTTGGTTTGGATATTATCCTTTCAATGACCATCCAGGAGAAACTTTTAATGCTCCTCTGGTGTTCGTAGATAAAGTGCTTGGCCACGCCAGTGCATGGACCCCCCCCCTATCTATATCTCTTAGGTGCTCCCTAATCCTAGTTCTGGTCTAGTTTTTCTCACTATGCTTGGTGATATAATATTACCAATCGTTACATTACTCCTGGACACGAACCTACATCCCCTATCCACTACTCCTTTCAGTAGGTCATCAGCTCATAGTATCAGTAATTTTTTACGCAGAATTTTACAAATTGAAGAGAACTAATTAGAATATGTAGTTACAAATGTCATCTGTTCATCATTAGAGGTATTGGCCCTAGGCTTCTTAGGCACCAAAATATAGTGCCTGTCCATTCCCTTCACCTCATTAAAAGCCCTCAATATAGGTTTCTCTGGGTAGCCCCATGCCCTTAGTTTAGACATTAATACTCTGCTTTCAGTCAAGATTCCTTCTCATCAGTGCAGTTACGCTTTATCCGGATGAATTGTCCTTTTGCCACTCCATAATTCAAATGGTGGAGGTGGCAACTCCTGGCATGCAGCAGTGCATTAGCGGCTATTGGTTTTGTGTAGAGGTTGGTAATAACCTTGTCTCTAGTGACATCTCCTTCCAAGGATACATCCAGGAAGGGGACTCTAGTTTTATGATAGAATGATGTGAATTGCAAACCCACTAGATTACTGTTAAGATAGTTAACAAAGGATAGACAATCCTCTTCTGTTCCTGACCATATGAACAGAAATTCATCGATATATCTTCTGCATCTCTCAATTCTCCCACAATAGGGATTTCCATCGGCAATGACGTGGGACAGCTCCCACCAACCCATAAACAGGTTGGGACTAAGCTGGAGCAAACTTGTCTCCCATCGCTGTCCCACGTCTCCGCAGATAGAAAGCCCCATTGAATTCAAAATAATTAGGTGTTAGCAAAAACCATTAGACATCCTTTATATACATCTTAAGATCTGTATCGTAATTACTAAACATGTCCATCATATATTCCACTGCTCTTATCCCCTCCTGGTGGGGTATAGCCGAATAAAGGCCCACCCTATCTACAGTTAGCCAGCTCACTTTTTCTGTCCAATCTAATGCATCAACTATACTCAGTAAGTGCTTAGTGTCTTTTAAGAAGGATGGAAGTTTCCTTACCAAAGGCTGTAGGAGTGTCTCTACCCAATTAGATAGGTTCTTAAAGAGGGAACCTATACCTGAAACTATAGGTCTCCCCTTGACATCTACAATCGACTTGTGAACCTTCGGTAAATGGTGAAAAATCGGTGTCACCGGGTCACTCACATATAAATACTCAAAGGTCACTTCGTCGATCACACCCAATTCTACTCCATCATCTAAAAGACTTCTCAGCTCTCTCTGGAACCTACTGGTGGGATTATTAAGTAGAGGTAAATAGACCTCCTGATCAGTTAGTTGTCTAAGGGCCTCCCTAACACAATTGTCCTTATCCAAGACCACTATGGAGTCCCCTTTTTCCGATTGCTTTATAACAATATTATCTCTCTCTTTCAGCTTTTTGCCTTCTCACTGTGTGTTAGGTTGCCTCTGTTATACTGCTTGTTGTTATTTAGTTCCAGTAAGTCCTCTTCCGCTCTTTTGTGGAATAACTCCAATATTGACCCCTAGCCTGTGTTGGGTAAAAGATGGACTTGGGTCTAAAGCCATTATGGGACCTAATCTCATGTACAGTATATCCTGCATGCTTTCACATTCAAGTTGATAGAGGTCTAGAGAGCTAATAGCGTCTTTAAAGTCTAGTTGACCCAGATATTATATTCCTTCCTAGCAGTCCAATGTCTGATGTAGCTCCCTCCCAGTTCCTTCATTGAAGAAATATTTCTTTAGCGTTAATGAACGGATAAACATGTTCAAATCTACAATAGTTTCAAAGACATGGAAATCCCTGGAGGGAACTAAATTTAAACCTAATTTAAGAACCCTAATCTCCTCCTCACTAAGGATAACAGAAGATAGATTGATAACCTTCAGATCTTGTATTTGTTCTGCCTCCCTCTCCTGTGCTCTCTGGGCCTGAGGTTTGTCGTCTCTCTGTCCCTGCTGTTGGTTGCCTATTACCCCTCTCCTTCCTCCTCCTTCTTCTCTGGCCACTACCTCCTGAAAAACCTGACTACCTGCGGACTGTTCCACAGTGGAACCTTCAGATTCTAGCACTCTGGTGTATTTATTTCTCAAGCCAAATCTAGTTACAGTTTTTAATATACTGGGTACTGCCTGCGACTGGGAGGTGGATTGGGTAGAGATCTCATTAGCAGCACTAAGGACAGTTATTGTAATCATGGGATCCTCATCCTCTGAGGAAGGGCCACTTGAATGATCCTAAAGACCTCAATGTCAGGACAATAAAACAAAACATGGAGAGAAAATATAAAACCCAGCGCAAATAGAATGTCCAATATTAAAGTACAAAAGTCGATAAACATATATATGACCAAAAAAAGAAAAAGAAGAATTCAGAATATATATTGAGGAGATACAGAGCTCCCTCAAGATAATTAGAAAGATGTGTGGAGCCCAGTAATCAGACAAAACGAATGTGGCAGAGAACAGTCACAAAGTACAACCAGCGTCTGTTGTAAAAAGCACTGTTCAGTTGTAGAGTATCAAGCACACTGCTGAGCAAACAAGCTACTTACAAGAGTAAACCTCCATCATATGAGGTAAGGAATCTCGGAACTGGAGACGGGGCGTCACCCACCGTCAGAGCCTCTTGTTACGTCAATGATCAAGGAGTCCGGTATTCTACTGCATCCAAGCTGTAAGAAGCGATCTGCCTGTAGGCTCTGTGCTGTATTCGCCATGCTGTAAGGAGAGCAGCCCTTTCTGAGAGGCAAATGAGTTCTGTATGTAGAAACAATCACTGCAGAGGCTCTTTTCCCTCAGCCAGATGGAACATACAAGGGAACACCAATATATATATATATACTGGGCTCAAAATTTCCACTCGTCAACTAGCTATTGGCGAGTGGAAATTTAACGGTGGCGAGTGAAAGTTAGTGAGTGAATGTTGAATCAACATTCACTCACTGTCTGCAGTCTGGTGTGTTGTGTTGTAAGTAGCAAAGTTAGCATATTGTATTTGCAAAATGTATACTCCTTTTGCAGCACTGGCAAATACACATTATCTAAAGGAATATTATATGTTATTCCTCTAGGGCTGTAGGGACCCCATTAGTGCTTAAACTGATACTTCTGACAGGGTAAACGAGGGCAGACTGGGAGAAATTGGAGAGGAAAAGTGCAAGTGGAGAAGATAGAGTTAAGAGAGAGTGGAGAAAAAAAAAAAAAGAAAGCATGAAGAGATATGAGAGAGGGGATAGAAAGAGTGTGAAGAGAAAATATGGCCTGAGAGAGAAGGGAGAGGGTAAAAAGAGAGATTTAAGAGAGGAAGTGGTGGAGAAAGAGAGTTAAGAGAGAGAAGGAAGAGATGATAATAAAAAAAAAAATCTCCAGGTCTGCAATGCCCTTTTATGACTGTCAGTACTCTCTGAATTCTCTCAGTTCAACAACTTCCTTTTTCTATCCAGCTGTTGTCTTCCACACAACCCCTCATTGATGTTGCTATCTGCTATACACTTAGCTGTGTTCATTTATTACTGTATGTAGCAGGTAGTGAGTGGGAACAGAAGTGGAGAGTAACAATTTGGACTGGCTAGTAGCTTAGGACTAGAAATTTTGAGCCCTGTGTATATGTATGTATGTATGTATATATATATATATATATATATATATATATATATATATATATATATATATATATATATATATATATATATATATATATATATATATATACACACACATATATATATATATATACATATATATACGTTTGTGTGTGTATAAATATGTGTATATGTATATATATATATATACATATATATATATGTATTTATGTGTGCTCATACATATTTACACATAAATAAATACACATATACAAATATTTAGTATTATTTATACTTTTGAGCCCTTCCCAGTCAAATACCTTGATATATACTGTACCATTTCTCTTTTTAACCTTTTTTTTTTACCAATAATAAACTTAAATTTTATATTCAATATGTATATATGTAAGTGTACTACTTTATTTTAATTTATTTTACATGTGTTTTGTGAAACTTTTATTCTAGCCCTAATATTTTACTTCAGGTCTCCTCAAGTTGCGCTAATTCTTTTAATTCCATAATGTTTAACTTGTGATATGAGGGATGTTCAGCAGCCCGAGATATTTATTTAAATTATAGGTAGTGCTAAAGGGGTGCCGCCCAGGCTAAGCCTTCTCTGGTAATTCTGTTTTGCCATGAACTTGTAATAACAAATTTCTCACAAATTTTAGAGTGCTCCAGCAATATTGATAGTTCATTGTGTGCTATCAATAGCTCTCCACGTAATCTTTGCCTTAAATGGGAGTAAATGTTATACTTTTTGTAACAATTGTGTATTTATTAGTATATTATTACAATATCTGTGTTCAAAGAATGGGAGCACAAAAATACAAAAGTATTAATAAATAAAATACTATACTATGTCAATTCTTCTAAAGAAAAATATAATTTAGTTATCATTTTTGTTGCAATACATTATAAAGATTATATACGCTCTGGAAAAATTTAAGGGACCACTGCAAAATGATCAGTTTCTCAGGTTTTAATATTTATAAAATTAACATTTTTGTTTTATTCTATAAACTGCAGACATTTCTTCCAAATAAAAACATACACCTAGATTCTTGTCGGTATAGCAGTACTGTAAGCCTTTTAACCTGTAACGCAACGTCAGTCCCACATTGATAAAAATTACGTTTTTTCATGGGACTTCCATAGCGCTGCCATTCCGAGTTTTGCGGTGAGGCTAAAAAGCTTGCGTTGCACCCTATACCGACAAGATCCGTTTCGCAATCTGAGAGCAGTAGTATAAGTTTTACGCTACAAAACTGTTACAAAAAACTCATATCTAAAGTGTTACAAAGTGTACTAACACACATAAACTACCTATTAACCCCTATACCGAGGCCCTCCCGCATAAACTACCCCTATTAACCCCTAATCTGCCGCTCCCAACATCGCCGCCACTAATAACATTTATTAACCCCTATTCTGCCGCTCCCCGACACCGTCATCACTATACTAAAGTTATTAACCCCTAAACTTCCGCCCTCCCGCATCGCAATCACTATTTATATATTATTAACGCCTAATCTGCCGTCCGCCCACATTGCCCCCACTATACTAAAGTTATTAACCCCTACACCGCCGCCACTATAATAAACCTATTAAAAAAATACACCAAGGGGCAAGCAAGTGTATTAAAATGTATAAAACTTTAATAAAAAGCGTTATTAAAGTTTTATACATTTTAATACACCTGCTTGCCCTTTGGTGTATTTTTTTGAGTACATAATTGGGCTGTGCTGCTATTAGCCACCTAAGGAAGACCAGGACCTGCTGGGAGTTTTCCAGTCTGCTGGGCGACTGTTAGGTCCCAGCCTGCTGTTAATGCACCTGGAGGTGCATTGGATCTTGTAAGTTTATCCTTTACTTACTTGTCTCTCTGTCTTAACAATACTGGGCTATGTACATATACTTTGTGTCCACATAGGATATCTACTATCAATCCCCCCAAGCACATCTTCTAGGTATCCACTTCAATTCCACAGTGAGCTGGACCACTGCAAGGCTCCGGTCTGCATCAATAGCACCACAGGGTGCGCTGCTCTTGTGAGTATACATCTGGATTTGTGTTTATTGGAGCCACTTATCTTTGCATTACTAGGCCATGTCGGTGCCTCTGTTTTTTTCTTTTTTCAGCCCTTAAAAGGGCCTTTTGTAGGGCATTGCCATAAGATAAACAGCTCTTGTACCTGTAAAAAAAATTCAAAGACCCCCCCAACAGTAAAACCCACCACCAACCAACCCCCAAAATAAAAAAACCTAACTCTAACAAAAACCTAATCTACCCATTGCCCTGAAAAGGGCATTTGTATGGGCATTGCCCTTAAAAGGGCATTTAGCTTTTTTGCATTGCCCTGAAAATTGCATTTAGCTCTTTTACGAATAGCCCAAACCCTAAACTAAAAAAAAAAAACATCCAAAAAACCTTAAAAAATCCTAACACTAACCCCCGAAGATCCACTTACAGTTGCTGAAGTCCCGCTTGAAGAATCTTCATCCCGACGGCTCAATCTTCATCCAGGTGGCATCTTCTATCTTCATCCCGGTGGATGAGAGCTACTGAAATCCCCATTTTGAATTGCGAACCTTGCATTGAAGATTCAGTATATGCCGGCGACCGTATGAAGAGGATGCTCCGCGCCACCGGGATGAAGATAGAAGACGCCGCCGGGGTGAAGAGAGGATGCCGCCTGGATGAAGATGGAGCCGCCGGGATGAAGATAGAAGATGCCGCCTGGATGAAGATGGAGCCGTCTGGATGAAGATGGAGCCGCCAGGATGAAGATCCTTCAAGCGGGTCTTCAGCAACTTGAGTGAGTGTTAGGATTTTTCCAACTTTTTTGGGTGGTTTTTTTTTTAGTTTAGGTTTTGGGCTTTTCGTAAAAGTGCTAAATGCCCTTTTAAGGGCAATGCAAAAGAGCTAAATGCCCTTTTGCATTGCCCTTAAAAGGGCATTTCAGGTAGCTTAGATTTTTTATATAGTTTTTTTTTTATTTTGTGGGTTTAGGGGATGGGGGTTTGTAATGTTAGTGGGTCTTTGTAATTGTTTTTTCAGGTAAAAGAGCTGTTTAACTTAGGGCAATGCCCTACAAAAGGCCCTTTTAAGGGCTATTGGTAATTTATTCTAGATTAGGTTTTTTATTTTGGGGTGTTTTTTTTTAATGGGTATTAGACTAGGAATAATTTGTATTATTTTTGATCATTTGTTTGTTATTTTGTGTAATGTATTTTTTTCGTTTTGGGGTGGGTTTTTATTTTAAGATTAGGGCTTTGGCATATCATAAAAGAGCTGAATGCCCTTTTAAGGGCAGGAAAAAGAGCTAAATGCCCTTTAAAGGACAATGCCCATACAAATGTCCTTTTCAGGGCAATGGGTAGATTAGGTTTTACTTTATTTTTATTTTTTGGGTTTGGGTGGTGGGGGGTTGAATACTCTTAGGGGATGTTTGTTATGTTTTGTAGCAAAGAGCTGTTAACTTTAGGGCAATGCCCTACAAAAGGCCCTTTTAAGGACCCTTGGTAGTTTATTCTAGATTAGGTTTTTTTATTTTGGGGTGTTTTTTTTTTAAAGGGTATTAGAATAGGAATCATTTTTATTGTTTTAGATCATTTCGTTCATTATTTTTTGTAATGGTAGGTTTTTTTATTTTTTGCAATTTTAGTATTTTTTATTTTTTGCAATGTTAGGTTTTAGTGTAAGGCAGTTTAGGTTTTATTTTTATTTCACAGGTAAATTTGTATTTATTTTAACTAGGTAGTTAGAAAATAGTTAATAACTATTTACTAACTAGTCTACCTAGTTAACATAAATACAAACTTACCTGTGAAATAAAAATAAAACCTAAGCTAGCTACAATATAACTATTAGTTTTATTGCAGTTAGCTTTGGTTTTATTTCACAGGTTTGTATTTAGTTTTAATAATAGGTATTATTTAGTTAATAATTGTAATTTTAATTAAGCTCTATTTTAATTATGTTAAAGTTAGGGGGTGTTAGGTTTAGGGTTAGGTTTATGATTAGGGTTACATTAGGGTTAGGTTTAGGGGTTAATAGTTTAATTTAGGTTGTTGCGATGTGGGGGACTGGTGGTTTAGGGGTTAATAGGTTTATTTAGTGGCGGCGATGTCAGGGAGCAGCAAATAGGGGTTAATAGATTTATTATAGTGTGGGCGATGTTGGGGTGCAGGGGCATAGGGGTTAATAACTTTAGTATAGTGGCGGCGATATTGGAAGCGGCAGATTAGGGGTTAATAGGTTTATTTAGGTGGCGGCGATATTGGGAGCAGCAGATTAGGGGTTAATAACATTATGTAGGTGTCTGCGATGTCGGGGGGGGCAACAGATTAGGGGTGTTTAAACTCAAGATTTATGTTAGGGTGTTAGGTTTAAACGTTATTTTTTTTCCCCCATAGACATCAATGGGGCTGCGTTACGGAGCTTTTCTTTCCGTGGTTGCAGGCTTTTTTCTGACCCGCTCTCCCCTTTGATGTCTATGGGGAAAGCGTACACGAGCACGTCAAAACAGCACTTGGATTGTGTGCGGTATGGAGCTCAACGTAACCATAACGCACGCACAAGACGGCTGTTTCAAAACTTGTAATGACTGTGCTATAGAGGGTGAAATAACGCAACTTCTATTGCGTTCTTTAATTTCCCTATAGCGCGCATAACTCGTAATCTAGGTGATTGTCATTTAGAGCATTTATTTGCAGAAAATGACAACTGGTCAAAATAACAAAAAAGAAGTAGGGCAAGATTACAAGTCACGGGGCAAATTTGTTTTTCGCAGTTGCAAAAACACTGTGCGCATTATGGCTTTTTTGCATCTGGGGTTGCGCAGGTATTAAAAGTTTCAAAATAACTTTTTTTGCACGCATGTTAACCCGCGTAATCCAAAATGCCAAATTGCATGCGCGTTCACGTTTCCCCTCATAGAAGTCAATCAAGAATACAAATAGTAGGGGAAAAAAACACTAAAAGCCTAATCTGTTGCGCCAAGCCCATGACATATTCTCCCTAAAAAAAGTGTACATGAAAATGGAAATATTTCATATTGCGAGAATGTTTTCGTAACGGAATATGTTCTATTTATTTATAAATAAATATTTCTCTATATATGAGAGGATTTTGGACTGATATATCTATTTATAGCGAGATATGTATATGAATATATATATGTCTAGATATCTTGAGTTCTATATGCGAATATCTCTTTGAAAATCCCTCTGAAACATTGTTTAATGTGCATAAGATTCTAATGTGAAACATATCTCTATACATATAAATCCATGTTTCTTTATTTATGTGTGTCAATGTAAAATCCCTGCGTCTGCTTTTTTTCTAACACTCAAGAGCTCATATCTTTGATCCCTTATAACTTTTGTGTGCAATATTTTTTTTTAAATAATTTCGATTAGACAGTGAAAGAATGAGTGTAACAGTACTTTGTAATGTATATTTGAAGTGTTTCATCAAACTTTTATGTTGCGGAAGACTGTTAACTACAGCTCTTCGGGCGCAGAAAGGATTTTTGCATTAAAGGCGATTGCATGTGCGCAATCCCAATTTTTCAAGACTTGTAATATCTGCGCAATGGAAATTGATTGTGAAAAGACCATATTGCACGCATACGCCTAGATTACGAGTCATGCGTTAGCCTTAAAAAGCAGCGTTGAGAGGTCCCAACGCTGCTTTTTAACGCCCGCTGGTATTACGAGTCTGGCAGGTACAGGTGTACCGCTCACTTTTTTTCCGCGACTCGAGCATACCGCAAATCCCCTTACGTCAATTGCGTATCCTATCTTTTTAATGGGATTTTCCTAATGCCGGTATTACGAGTGTTGGAGAAAGTGAGAGGTACAGCCTCTACCTCCAAGACTCCTACCGCATTTAAAAGTCAGTAGTTAAGAGTTTTATGGGCTAACGCCGTAACATAAAACTCTTAACTAAAGTGCTAAAAAGTACACTAACACCCATAAACTACCTATTAACCCCCATACAGAGCCCCCCCCTCCACATAGCAAACAGTTAACTAAAGTTTTTAACCCCTAATCTGCCGACCGGACATCGCCGCCACTTCAATAAATATATTAACCCCTAAACCGCCGCACTCCCGCCTTGCAAAAACTAGTTAAATTTTATTAACCCCTAATCTGCTGTCCCTAACATCGCCGACACCTACCTAAATTTATTAACCCCTAATCTGCTGCCCCCAATGTCGCCACCACTATATTAAATGTATTAACCCCTAAACCTAAGTCTAACCCTAACACCCCCCTAACTTAAATATAATTTAAATAAAACTAAATAAAATAACTACAATTAAATAAATTATTCCTATTTAAAACTAAATACTTACCTATAAAATAAACCCTAAGCTAGCTACAATATAACTAATAGTTACATTGTATCTAGCTTAGGGTTTATTTATTTATTATTATTATTTTACAGGCAACTTTGTATTTATTTTAACTAGGTACAATAGTTATTAAATAGTTATTAACTATTTAATAACTACCTAGTTAAAATAAATACAAATTTACCTGGAAAATAAAACCTAACCTAAGTTACAATTACACCTAACACTACACTATAATTTCCTAAATTAACTACAATTAACTACAATTAAATAAAATAAACTAAAGTACGAGAGAAAAAAACTAAATTACAGAAAAAAATAAAATAATTACAAGAATTTTAAACTAATTACACCTAATCTAATCCCCCTAATAAAATAAAAAAGCCCCCCAAAATAATAAAAATCCCTTCCCTATACTAAATTACAAATAGCCCTTAAAATGGCTTTTTGCGGGGCATTGCCCCAAAGTAATCAGCTCTTTTACCTGTAAAAAAAAAAAATACAATACCCCCCCAACATTAAAACCCACCACCCACCACCCAACCCTACTCTAAAACCCACCCAATCCCCACTTAATAAAACCTAACACTAACCACTTGAAGATCACCCTACCTTGAGACGTCTTCACCCAGCCGGGCAGAAGTGGTCCTCCAGAGGGGAAGAAGTCTTCACCTGATCCGGGCAGAAGAGGACTTCCAGACGGGCAGAAGTCTTCATCCAGGCGGATGTTAATAACTATTTAATAACTATTGTACCTAGTTAAAATAAATACAAAGTTGCCTGTAAAATAAAAATAAATCCTAAGCTAGCTACAATGTAATTATTAGTTATATTGTAGCTATCTTAGGGTTTATTTTATAGGTAAGTATTTAGTTTTAAATAGGAATCATTTATTTAATTGTAGTTATTTTATTTAGATTTATTTAAATTATATTTAAGTTAGGGGGTGTTAGGTTTAGGGTTAGACTTAGATTTAGGGGTTAATAACTTTATTATAGTGGCGGTGACATTGGGGGGGCAGATTAGGGGTTAATAAATTTAATATAGTTGCGGCGACGTTGGGGGGGGTAGATTAGGGGTTAATAACTATAATGTAGGTGTCTGCGATGTTAGGAGCAGCAGATTAGGGGTTCATAAGTATAATGTAGGTGTTGACGGTGTCTGAAGCGGCAAATTAGGGGTTAATAATATAATGCAGGTGTCGGCGATGTCGGGGTCGGCAGATTAGGGGTTAATAAGTATAAGATTAGGGGTGTTTAGACTCGGGGTTCAGGTTAGGGTGTTAGGTGTAGACATAAAATGTATTTCCCCATAGGAATCGTTAGGAGCTGAACGCTGCTTTTTTGCAGGTGTTTGGGGTTTTTTCAGCCGATTCTGCCCCATTGATTCCTATGGGGAAATCATGCACGAGCACGTTTAGCCAGCTCACCGCTACCGTAAGCAGCACTGGTATTGAGGTGTGATGTGGAGCTAAATTTTGCTCTCCGCTGCACCCGTTACCGCAAAACTCGTAATCTGGGTGATAGTGTTTTCAGACCTTGAATCACGCAAAGAAAACAAGTTCATATTAATTTTTAAACACAATACTAATGTTTTAACTTAGCAAAAGTTCAGAAATAAATATTTAGTGCAATAACCCTAATTTTCAATCATAGTTTCATGCGTCTTGGCTGCTCACCACTAGTCTTTCACATTTTATTCAAGCTTTACAAAGTAGGGCACATGATGAACCAAAAAGAAACACTCGACCATTATATTACTGATAATAATAAGTAATAATAGTAATTGATATAAGGAAGGTGTGAATAAGGGAGCTAAAGCTGGCTAAAATATAAAGTGTATATAATATAAACTGGAAGGTAATATAATGGTCGAGTGTTTCTTTTTGGTTCATCATGTAGATATATTCATTATATATTTGATTTATTAATTTTTTTTATTATTTTTCAATGCATATTTTGTGATATATATGAGTGTTTTCCCTTCTTTTGTGTCATATATATTTTAGTGTTCTCTTTTTCTTTTCTTTACCCAGTAATTTTTAATACATATGTTCTAGAATTAATACTTTCCTTATATTACATTTCATTATTTAAATTCCCCCATACTTTTTTATTATTATCTAGTTATGTCTGGTACATTACACCTATGCATTTGAATATTATCTTACTTCAAGTCTTGATCTCATTTTATAGCTTATTTAGCCATATAAGGTGTTTTGTATTCATGCATATGTATGTATGTAAGTAATGTTTCACGTATATTTATCCATCACTGTGTTTTTTCAATCACGCTAAGTTATCACATTCATTGTTTGTTTTTACACACCCACTGTTTTTGTTTGCTTTCTGATTAAATAAAGTATAGCATAATAGTGCACCTTTAGAGAACACCTGTAGATCTCTGATGAAGCGCATTGAGCATGCGCAAAACGCGTCAGATCTGTAATCACCAAGCCTTGCACACTGTCTAGTGCCCTACTTTGTAAAGCTTAAATAAAACCACTTGGCTGAGCTTGCCCTGAGGATTGGAACCAACTAAGCACACGTCTTTGCTATCAGCAGTGTTCTTATACAGAGGTACCCCCTTCGTAGCTGTGAGTATTACCTTTTACCTGGCCGCCTCTCTCTGACGTCTTCATTGGGAGGAGCAAGATGCGGCATCACCCGCGCACTCTGATTCAGGAGCATTTCCAACGGCTGGCGGTCACTGTTTTACCTTATGCACAGTGAGTGCTAATTGTATACCTGCCTGCCACCTTTTCTCCCACAGTATTTGCTGACTGACATGGAAAAGTAGAGAGGTATGTGCCTGTTTTGCAATATTGAACTATCACACCGAAGGGGGCTAACCGTTTTATCTGACTTCTGAACTGTGACTGATACTGTTCTAGAGTTACACAGCACCAACTGTGATTATCGCACCATGATTTGTGCATCTATTACTTTCACTGCTGATTAGGTACACATTTACCAATTAGGACTTAGCATACTCTTGTTGTCCTGCTTATTATACTTGCTCATACACCAGTCCTTTTCTTAACACTCCTTATTTATTCAAGCTTATTATGGCTGATTTGAATGAGCCTGCAGCTACACTTCCCACAGGAGTAATAAATGATGAAAAACGCAGACTCATCCTGGCCTCAGCACTACAAGGCAGAAATCCACTACCCCTTGAACCAAAGGAAGACAACCTACCTAATTTGTTCTCAGGGTTGGAGAAGCTCCGGTATAAAGAAACCAACCTTTGGTGGGACATAGAATTTCATGACCTATACATCAAAGAGGCTAAGGTCCCCCGGGGTCTCCAGATGAAAAAAATCCCTTCCTTTGCACAACAGAAACCAGAATTCATGGAAGAGTGGAATAATACTCTAACTAGATGTTCTATGACACTATTGAATCAATTACTCAGACACAAAAAAACAAGAAAGAGAAGAAATTCTTTATGAGATCAATGGGATTATGACAACTATCAAGCCCTTTGAAACCACCACCCACTATAAAGATTACACTTCACAGCTAGAAGAGACTATTACTAAACTAGATATGGACTTATCCAGTAGAAAAGTATCCAAATACAACAGGGACACTAAGGATTATGACCTGAATATTGTTTATTCCTGGCAACAGCATAGACCCATAGTGGGTAATAAACAAATCAAACCTAAGGGCCCTAGACGCCGTAATCATCATAATAAAAAGGTCACATTTTCCAGCATAGACATGGATGCTGGCAATTCAGAATCCATTTTGACTACCCCCAGTCACACTCAGGGTTCTCCAACACCCGAGCCTAGTGCTTCAAATGTCACATCTGAATTACAGTCTGTCACTTTAGTTAGACCGATATTGGCCACTTTGGTCAAATTGCCTAATCAGACTAGCACCCCAAAAGCTTCTAATCAGACACAAAGATACCCCAGCAGGGCAGCCTCAAAAACCAAGAAGAAGTGAATAATGTCATTAATCTTTCTGATACCTCTCTCACTTGGGCACAAATCTCAATATTGAATAAAGGTCTCACTTTTGCACCCAGTACTAACTTTGTTGTCTTCACTACCATGATTGATGTCAATAGATTAGTACGCAAGTTCACTCTTAGGAAACAATTTTCTGATGATAATCATATCAGTTCTTTTTCCCCTCCCTTTCCCATCTCTCCAACTCTCACTCAATACACAGGGTTGATTTACAAAGATCTCTGTGATTTCAACTCACTCATCACTTTACAACATACAGACACATGTTGTACCCCCACTAATGTTGGGCTTATATCTAAGGATCGTTCTTACTTTTACCCGGTTCAAGCTAGAAGTACCTGTATAGAAATGTACCAAGAAGCGGTACAGAGGGACAACCTAATGTTACATGACACTCTTAGAGACTCACATCCCACCAGTAAACACAATATTTCTCACTCAAAAAGACTGGCTCTTAAACAATTACAGGAAAATCCCAACATAGTGGTCACCCAAGCGGACAAAGGGGGGGCCATAGTAATACTAAACACTAGTGATCATATCAAGGAAGCTACCTAGTGACCAAAATACGTATACTAAACTCAGTTTTGACCCTACTCATTCCTATGGCAGGGAACATCTGAATTTCTTGGACATGGCATTGGAGGAGGGCTTCCTCACTAGGGAAGTTTTTGATCACCTACTTATAGATGATCCTTTAATACCCACTTTTAGGGTTGTGCCCAAGATTCATGAAACCCTTCATAACCCCCCAGGTAGGCCAATTATAGCCAGCATGGGGTCTCTCTGTGAGAGACTGTGAGCCTGGCTAGACTCCATTCTCCAACCTATTGTTACTTCTCTTCCTGGGTACATTAGAGATAGCACTCATCTATTGCAGCAATTAGAACAATTTAAGTGGCTTCCTGACTTCCAATGGCTTACTATAGACGTTACAGCCCTTTACTCTAGCATACCTCATGCTAAGGGCCATGAAGCCATGGGCCACATGATCAGAAGATATACATCCTTTTCCAATGAGTACATTGATTTTTTGGTTTCTACCACCAGATTTTTACTCACACGCAACTACTTTGTCTTCAAGGGGTCTTTCTACCTGCAGAGATGCGGCACAGCCATGGGGGCAAAATTCCCCCCTGGCATATGCCAACTTGTACATGGGCTGGTTTGAACTTAACAGCATCTTTGCGGACGACTTTCCCTTCGGAGATGGAGTAGTTGTGCATGGTCGCTATATTGATGACCTACTGGTGGTTTGGAATACAGGGAGCTCTCATAATGTGAATAGGTTCATTGATTGGCTTAATAGCAATCATTTTAATCTTACATTCACACATAATGTAGCACATGACACCATCTCTTTTTTAGATCTACAGCTCTCTACCGATGGAGACAACAATGTAGTCTCTACAATTCATAGAAAAACTCTTGCATGTAACACCATTCTCAGGGCTGATTCCTGTCATGTAGGTCACATTACTAGAGGGATGCCCAAGGGCCAGTATATTAGAGCACGCAGAAACTGCACTACCCTGTTAGAATACACAAAACAGGCCAACCTAATAACTGCCCGTCTAAATGAAAGAGGTTATAACAAAACAAACCTGATCAAAATAGTTGACGAAATTAGCAAAATAGATAGGCATACTTTATTGACTGGCACATATAAGAATAACAATAATTATAACAAAAAAAGGGGGATAATCAGCAGTTGGTACCTACCTACAACATAGTCTTTTCCACTCCATACAGTCAACAATATCAGAAAATTTGTGACATAGTACTTCAATACCTTCCCATTTTACAGAGTGATAATAAATTAAAATCCATATAAAAAAAACACATTAAATGTGTAGCCAAAAAGGTGCCCACTGTAGGAGATAAAGTTAAGAAACATTTCTTCAATAAACCTGGCCAATCTCCCCACTGGCTTACAGCATCCAATGGTTTCTTCAAATGTGGCCATATTTGCAAAAGTTGCACTTACACTAGCAAAATTGACCATTTTATCTCTTCCCAAACAGGTCTGAGCTATCGCATTAAAAATAGGATAGATTGCACCAGTGTCTTTGTGATCTATCTCGTCACCTGCCAGCAATGCTCTCTTCAATACGTGGGTCTCACTTCCTGCCCCCTTAAGGATCGTATTAGAGAGCATTTACTGTCTCTTGACGAAGACATCCCTAGGACCTGTAGCCAAACATTTTCGTTCTCATGGCACTCACATTAAACACCTTTTCCATTTTGTAGGCATAGACCATGTAAGGAAGGATATTTGGGGAGGAGAATTTAACTAGGTAAATTACTTAGACTAGAAGCTTTTTGGATTTTTACTTTACAAACTAAATATCCCAGGGGCATCAATAAGAGACAGGACTTAGACTTATTTATTTATTAGTCCTTGGCCACCCAATTTTTACCTTCCAGTTTATATTATATACACTTTATATTTTAGCCAGCTTTAGCTCCCTTATTCACATTCCTTCTTATATCAATTACTATTATTACTTATTATTATCAGTAATATAATGGTCAAGTGTTTCTTTTTGGTTCATCATGTAGATATATTCATTATATATCATATTTGATTTATTAATTTTTTTTTATTATTTTTCAATACATATTTTGTGATATATATGAGTGTTTTTCCCTTAATTTGTGTCATGTATATTTTTAGTGTTCTCTTTTTCTTTTCTTTACCCAGTAATTTTTAATACATATGTTCTAGAATTAATACTTTCCTTATATTACATTTCATTATTTAAATTCCCCCATACTTTTTTATAATTATCTAGTTATGTCTGGTACATTACACCTATGCATTTGAATATTATCTTACGTCAAGTCTTGATCTCATTTTATAGCTTATTTAGCCATATAAGGTGTTTTGTATTCATGCATATGTATGTATGTAAGTAATGTTTCACGTATATTTATCCATCACTGTGTTTTTTCAGTCACGCAAAGTTATCACATTCATTGTTTGTTTTTACACACCCACTGTTTTTGTTTGCTTTCTGATTAAATAAAGTATAGCATAATAGTGCACCTTTAGAGAACACCTGTAGATCTCTGATGAAGCGCATTGAGCATTCGCGAAACGCGTCAAATCTGTAATCACCAAGCCTTGCACATTGTCTAGTGCCCTACTTTGTAAAGCTTAAATAAAACCACTTGGCTGAGCTTGCCCTGAGGATTGGAACCAACTTATCACACGTCTTTGCTATCAGCAGTGTTCTTATACAGAGGTACCCCCTTCGTAGCTGTGAGTATTACCTTTTACCTGGCCACCTCTCTCTGACATCTTCATTGGGAGGAGCAAGACGCGGCATCACCCGCGCACTCTGATTCAGGAGCATTTCCAACGGCTGGCGGTCACTGTTTTACCTTATGCACAGTGAGTGCTAATTGTATACCTGCCTGCCACCTTTTCTCCCACAGCATTTGCTGACTGACATGGAAAAGTAGAGAGGTATGTGCCTGTTTTGCAATATTGAACTATCACACCGAAGGGGGCTAACCGTTTTATCTGACTTCTGAACTGTGACTGATACTGTTCTAGAGTTACACAGCACCAACTGTGATTATCGCACCATGATTTGTGCATCTATTACTTTCACTGCTGATTAGGTACACATTTACCAATTAGGACTTAGCATACTCTTGTTGTCCTA
The DNA here is from genome assembly GCF_027579735.1 of Bombina bombina. Lineage (NCBI taxonomy): Eukaryota > Metazoa > Chordata > Amphibia > Anura > Bombinatoridae > Bombina > Bombina bombina. The sequence continues at coordinate 293,287,877 of NC_069506.1, forward strand.
TTGTTGTGTGTTTATTATAGGTATATATATATATATATATATATATATATATATATATATATATATATGTATATATGTATGTGTGTGTATATATATAAGTGATGTAAAGCCTACTTCTGTTTTTGATAGAGCAACAGCAAAAAACTTTTTTCTTGTGAAGCATTCTTTTTAACCCTTGAATGCTAGTGCACTTGGCTCATGTAAATTCATAAAGCATGCATGATTTTACATAAATTCTGCACACATTTAAAAACTAGATGGTATGTTTAGGTTTATTTTTTTCTTCTTATAATGTGAGATGCAAGACAAAATGCAGAATTTTGAGTGCCTAGGGCAGCGCAAAATCTAAATACGCCACTGCATTCAAGAGGTTTTCAATGGGTTTCAGGTCTGGAGATTGGGCTGGCAATGACAGGGTCTTGATCTGGTGGTCTCCACTTATCTACACCTTGATTGACCTGGCTGTGTGGCATGGGGCATTGTCTTGCTGGAAAAAAAACTATCCTCAGAGTTGGGGAACAAGAGCAGAATGAAGCAAGTTTTCTTCCAGGATATCCTTGTACCTTATGTATCTTTATGTTATTTTGACCAGGTGTCCTTTTCTGCAAATAAATGATCTAAATGACAATATTTTTCATTTGGAATTTGAGAGAAATGTTGTAAACTTTACTTACACAAGGCATGTCACAATAGAATTTAACAGCAATATTACAATATGTCAGAAAGCGCCTTTTCAAGCAGATTTTTTTACACTTTTTCTATTTCGGTATCACTGGCCACTGAATACGTATTTCAGACTTTTATGAATGGTGATGAAACTTTTTCATATTTAATAAATGTAACATACAATTTTGTTAAAAATATATAATATATATATATATAAAATTAATTATGCACAAGTGGTAGGAATTTACTGGTAAAGTGAAACCCCTAGATTCACACACATTAGGCTGTCATCATTAAAGGGACAGTCTACACCAGATTTTTTATTGTTTTAAAAGATAGATAATCCCTTTATTACCCATTTCCCAGTTTTGCATAACCAACACAGTTATAATAATATACTTTTAACCTCTGTGATTATCTTGTATCTAAGCCTCTGCAAACTGCCCCTTTTTTCAGTTCTTTTGACAGACTTGCAGTCTAGCCAATCAGTGCCTGCTCCCAGATAACTTCTCGTGCACGATCACAGTGTTATCTATATGAAATACGTGAACTAACACCCTCTAGTGGTGAAAAACTGTTAAAATGCAATCTGAAAGAGGTGGGCTTCAAGGTCTAATAAATTAGCATATGAACCTCCTAGGTTAAGCTTTCAACTAAGAATACCAAAGGAACAAAGCAAAATTGGTGATAAAAGTAAATTGGAAAATTGTTTAAAATTACATGCTCTATCTGAATCATGAAAAATTATTTTGGCCTAGACTGTCCCTTTAAAATTAGCCGCCATGTTTTACTTTCGCATTACATGGATCTTTTGCTTCAAAGAAACAATGAAAACCACTTTGTATAGTATGTTTCTTATAGTTTGTCATGTTTATCCGACATGAGTTTTAAAGAAAAACTTAGAAGTGTTATCTTACACTAAGAACATGCCATGGACCCAGTATGCATCCTCTATTCCAGTGTTTTTCAACCAGTGTGCCGTGGCACACTAGTGTGCCGTGAGAGATCCTCAGGTGTGCCACGGCAGACTGACAACAGTGTGACATATTTTTTAAACTTTGCTTGTTTTTTACTCCCAGTGCAGGGGTAGTTTGTAGGAGGCATGGCATAACAGCACAATACATACAGTATGTGTGTGTTTGTGTGTATGTGTATATATATATGCTGTATTAGGCTACAATGTGTGATTTTTTTAACATTTTGGGATGGTGGTGTGCCACAGGATTTTTTAATGTAAAAAAGTGTGCCACGGCAAAACAAAAGGTTAAAAATCCCTGCTCTATTCAACAGCTGGACCCTCTGAGGCCATTTATTAGAGAATAATGGTGAACACACACGTTTCTATAGGAGGAGTGTGTTGGGTGGGAAAATGTTGCCTCAGTATTTAGCCCTTTCGTACCCTTTAGAAGGACATAATGCTCAGGGACCTCGTTTAAAAAAGTTGATGTAATGAAATACAGCACTTTACTTTTGTCCAGAATCATCTTTTTTGTTACATGTATGTAAATATGCTGGTCTCTGTGGATAACCTCAGAAATGACAATGATCCATATCCTTTTGTACTGATATTTATAGCTCTTCATTTCCTCTGCTGGGAACGCTACACACATTCTTGAAGGTGACAGGACCCAAAATAAGCACATGAGCTAAACACAGTCATAAGAGCTGAGGTGTAAAAATGTGCCACCAGTGTCCTGTCACCTCAACACTCTGGTATCCTTCATTTCATTGTTATCTTGTTCTACATGGTCAGGTTTCTTCACCGTGTCGCCTGCCTGAGAAAAAGAACATTTTTGTTAATATAGTGTTGAAGTGTAAATGACTTTTGGAGCATGACATCATGTCACGGTCCCGCAGTGAGAATGGTCATAAAATATCTCAATGATGAAGCTTTGCAGAATGTGCAGAATGTTAGGGTTAAAGGTACTACAATACAGATACGTAAAAGGTACACAACAAAGGTTATATTTTATAAATATACTATGGATTGTAATATAGGTTTTGAATATATATATATATATATATATATATATATATATATATATATATATATATATATATATATATATATACACACACAGTATATATATATATAAAATATGGCAACAATATGTTTATTTTCCTAATCAAACATTAAAAAGCATTACAATTTAAAAGTGACAGATTGTATTGTACCATATCATGTTATTACATGGGATTTTAGTTCTGGAATATTTGTGCATTTTAACATTTGATTAGGAATTCTGGCATTTATATATTTTTTTAATTTCCTCGGTTTTCTTAAAGTAAAAATAAATAGGGGTATTTAATTATACGTAGTGTGTGTGGGGTGTGTAGTGTTTATGGTTAATGTATAGCGGCATTTATGTGCATGTAGTGTGTGTGGTGTTTATGGTTAATGTATAGCGGTATTTATGTGCATGTAGTGTGTGTGGTGTTTATGGTTAATGTATAGAGGTATTTATGTGCATGTAGTGTGTGTGGTGTTTATGGTTAATGTATAGAGGTATTTATGTGCATGTAGTGTGTGTGGTGTTTATGGTTAATGTATAGGGGTATTTATGTGCATGTAGTGTGTGTGGTGTTTATGGTTAATGTATAGGGGTATTGAAGTGTGCATAGTGTGTGTGTGTGTGTGTGTGGTTAATGTATAGCGGTATTTATGTGCATGTAGTGTTTGTGTGGTGTTTATGGTTAATGTATAGCGGTATTTATGTGCATGTAGTGTTTGTGTGGTGTTTATGGTTAATGTATAGCGGTATTTATGTGCATGTAGTGTTTGTGTGGTGTTTATGGTTAATGTATAGCGGTATTTATGTGCATGTAGTGTTTGTGTGGTGTTTATGGTTAATGTATAGGGGTATTTATGTGCATGTAGAGTTTGTGTGGTGTTTATGGTTAATGTATAGCGGTATTTATGTGCATGTAGTGTTTGTGTGGTGTTTATAGTTAATGTATAGAGGTATTTATGTGCATGTAGTGTTTGTGTGGTGTTTATGGTTAATGTATAGAGGCATTTATGTGCATGTAGTGTGTGTGGTGTTTATGGTTAATGTATAGCGGTATTTATGTGCATGTAGTGTGTGTGGTCTTTATGGTTAATGTATAGAGGTATTTATGTGCATGTAGTGTGTGTGGTGTTTATGGTTAATGTACAGAGGTATTTATGTGCATGTAGTGTGTGTGGTGTTTATGGTTAATGTATAGGGGTATTTATGTGCATGTAGTGTGTGTGGTGTTTATGGTTAATGTATAGAGGTATTTATGTGCATGTAGTGTGTGTGGTGTTTATGGTTAATGTATAGAGGTATTTATGTGCATGTAGTGTGTGGTGTTTATGGTTAATGTATAGAGGTATTTATGTGCATGTAGTGTGTGTGGTGTTTATGGTTAATGTACAGAGGTATTTATGTGCATGTAGTGTGTGTGGTGTTTATGGTTAATGTACAGAGGTATTTATGTGCATGTAGTGTGTGTGGTGTTTATGGTTAATGTATAGAGGTATGTATGTGCATGTAGTGTGTGTGGTGTTTATGGTTAATGTATAGAGGTATTTATGTGCATGTAGTGTGTGTGGTGTTTATGGTTAATGTATAGAGGTATTTATGTGCATGTAGTGTGTGTGGTGTTTATGGTTAATGTATAGGGGTATTTATGTGCATGTAGTGTGTGTGGTGTTTATGGTTAATGTATAGCGGTATTTATGTGCATGTAGTGTTTGTGTGGTGTTTATGGTTAATGTATAGCGGCATTTATGTGCATGTAGAGTTTGCGTGGTGTTTATGGTTAATGTATAGGGGTATTGAAGTGTACATAGTGTGTGTGTGTGTGTGGTGTTTATGGTTAATGTATAGGGGTATTGAAGTGTACATAGTGTGTGTGTGTGTGTGTGTGGTGTTTATGGTTAATGTATAGCAGCATTTATGTGCATGTAGTGTGTGTTTGTGTGGTGTTTATGGTTAATGTATAGCGGCATTTATGTGCATGTAGTGTTTGTGTGGTGTTTATGGTTAATGTATAGCGGCATTTATGTGCATGTAGTGTGTGTGGTGTTTATGGTTAAAGTATAGGGGTATTTATGTGCATGTAGTGTGTGTGGTGTTTATGGTTAATGTATAGAGGTATTTATGTGCATGTAGTGTGTGTGGTGTTTATGGTTAATGTATAGGGGTATTTATGTGCATGTAGTGTGTGTGGTGTTTATGGTTAATGTATAGAGGTATTTATGTGCATGTAGTGTGTGTGGTGTTTATGGTTAATGTATAGAGGTATTTATGTGCATGTAGTGTGTGTGTGTGGTGTTTATGGTTAATGTATAGAGGTATTTATGTGCATGTAGTGTGTGTGGTGTTTATGGTTAATGTACAGAGGTATTTATGTGCATGTAGTATGTGTGGTGTTTATGGTTAATGTATAGGGGTATTTATGTGCATGTAGTTTTTGTGGTGTTTATGGTTAATGTATAGAGGTATTTATGTGCATGTAGTGTGTGTGGTGTTTATGGTTAATGTATAGAGGTATTTATGTGCATGTAGTGTGTGTGGTGTTTATGGTTAATGTATAGGGGTATTTATGTGCATGTAGTGTGTGTGGTGTTTATGGTTAATGTATAGCGGTATTTATGTGCATGTAGTGTTTGTGTGGTGTTTATGGTTAATGTATAGGGGTATTTATGTGCATGTAGTGTGTGTGGTGTTTATGGTTAATGTATAGCGGTATTTATGTGCATGTAGTGTTTGTGTGGTGTTTATGGTTAATGTATAGAGGTATTTATGTGCATGTAGTGTTTGTGTGGTGTTTATGGTTAATGTATAGCGGCATTTATGTGCATGTAGAGTTTGCGTGGTGTTTATGGTTAATGTATAGGGGTATTGAAGTGTACATAGTGTGTGTGTGTGTGTGTGGTGTTTATGGTTAATGTATAGGGGTATTGAAGTGTACATAGTGTGTTTGTGTGTGTGGTGTTTATGGTTAATGTATAGCAGCATTTATGTGCATGTAGTGTGTGTTTGTGTGGTGTTTATGGTTAATGTATAGCGGCATTTATGTGCATGTAGTGTTTGTGGTGTTTATGGTTAATGTATAGCGGCATTTATGTGCATGTAGTGTTTGTGTGGTGTTTATGGTTAATGTATAGAGGTATTTATGTGCATGTAGTGTTTGTGTGGTGTTTATGGTTAATGTATAGCAGCATTTATGTGCATGTAGAGTTTGCGTGGTGTTTATGGTTAATGTATAGGGGTATTGAAATGTACATAGTGTGTGTGTGTGTGTGTGTGGTGTTTATGGTTAATGTATAGCAGCATTTATGTGCATGTAGTGTGTGTTTGTGTGGTGTTTATGGTTAATGTATAGCGGCATTTATGTGCATGTAGTGTGTGTGGTGTTTATGGTTAATGTATAGGGGTATTTATGTGCATGTAGAGTTTGCGTGGTGTTTATGGTTAATGTATAGGGGTATTGAAGTGTATATAGTGTGTGTGTGTGGTGTTTATGGTTAATGTATAGCAGCATTTATGTGCATGTAGTGTGTGTTTGTGTGGTGTTTATGGTTAATGTATAGCGGCATTTATGTGCATGTAGAGTTTGCGTGGTGTTTATGGTTAATGTATAGGGGTATTTATGTGCATGTAGAGTTTGCGTGGTGTTTATGGTTAATGTATAGGGGTATTGAAGTGTATATAGTGTGTGTGTGTGGTGTTTATGGTTAATGTATAGCGGCATTTATGTGCATGTAGAGTTTGCGTGGTGTTTATGGTTAATGTATAGGGGTATTGAAGTGTATATAGTGTGTGTGTGTGGTGTTTATGTGTACATAGTGTGTGTGTGTAGTGTTTATGGTTAATGTATAGTGGTATTTATGTACTAGTAGTGTGTGTTTGTGTGGTGTTTATGGTTAATGTATAGCGGCATTTATGTGCATGTAGAGTTTGCGTGGTGTTTATGGTTAATGTATAGGGGTATTGAAGTGTACATAGTGTGTGTGTGTGTGTGTGGTGTTTATGTTTAATGTATAGCAGCATTTATGTGCATGTAGTGTGTGTTTGTGTGGTGTTTATGGTTAATGTATAGCGGCATTTATGTGCATGTAGTGTGTGTGGTGTTTATGGTTAATGTATAGGGGTATTTATGTGCATGTAGAGTTTGCGTGGTGTTTATGGTTAATGTATAGGGGTATTGAAGTGTATATAGTGTGTGTGTGTGGTGTTTATGGTTAATGTATAGCAGCATTTATGTGCATGTAGTGTGTGTTTGTGTGGTGTTTATGGTTAATGTATAGCGGCATTTATGTGCATGTAGAGTTTGCGTGGTGTTTATGGTTAATGTATAGGGGTATTTATGTGCATGTAGAGTTTGCGTGGTGTTTATGGTTAATGTATAGGGGTATTGAAGTGTATATAGTGTGTGTGTGTGGTGTTTATGGTTAATGTATAGCGGCATTTATGTGCATGTAGAGTTTGCGTGGTGTTTATGGTTAATGTATAGGGGTATTGAAGTGTATATAGTGTGTGTGTGTGGTGTTTATGTGTACATAGTGTGTGTGTAGTGTTTATGGTTAATGTATAGTGGTATTTATGTACTAGTAGTGTTTGTGTGTGTGGTGTTTATGGTTTATGTATAGGGGTATTGAAGTGTACATAGTGAGTGTGTGTGTGTGGTGTTTATGGTTAATGTATAGGGGTATTTATGAGCATGTGCAGTATGTGTGTGTGTGTAGTGTTTATGGTTAAAGTATAGGAGTATTTTATGTGCATGTGCAGTGTGTGTGTAATGTTTATGGTAAATGTATAGGGGTATGTATGTGCATGTGCAGTGTGTATGTAGTGTTAACGGTTAAAGTAAAGGGTGCATATGCAGTGTGTGTATAATGTTTATGGCTAATGTATAGCTACTTTGTAGCATTGTGACAAGCATTGATGCAAACACTTCTGATATATAGTGCACAGGCACATCCAAACTTCTGAACGTATCTAGGTATGCTTTTCAACAAAGGATCCCAAAAGAAGAAAGTAAATTTGAAGCAAAGTGAAAAGTCACCTAAAATTGTATCCTCTTTCTGAACAACTCTCCTGTTCTCTCACCTTAAATAAAACCTTACTGCAACCTACCCACCAGTGCACTAACCCTTCCTGCCATGATTGCATAATACCCCCAACCCCTTAATATCTTATCCTCTTTAACACCTGGCTGTGATACGGATGTCAATTAGCCATTTCCTATTTAACTAACAGTGAGCTTGGTGTAAAGCCAATCAAATCTGATAGATTGTAATGCTCCTGTCTTTTAATGGATTGGAATAAATTGCATCGTCCTTTAAGGGACATCAATAACAGTTACATACAGTGAAGTAGCCGCTACAAGAATGCAGCTTTTTATGTGGATTGGGACTACAAGCACTTGGTTGGTGGCAATCTGTGTGCTAACTGGGAGACGATTACTAAGTATCTGCTGAACACTGGGCATAAGCCAAACAGTATTTGTGCGCATCCACCAGGCACATGCACGCACCACGGATCAGATGTTACACAGGCTTTTTTATATATTATGCATTAGGATGTGACTTTCTGCGGTGTACAGAGGGAGCATACTGGGGGTGTACAGAGGAAGCATACTGGGGGTGTACAGAGGAAGCATACTGGGGGTGTACAGAGGAAGCATACTAGGGGTGTACAGAGGGAGCATACTGGGGGTGTACAGAGGGAGCATACTGGGGGTGTACAGAGGGAGCATACTGGGGGTGTACAGAGGGAGCATACTGGGGGTGTACAGAGGGAGCATACTGGGGGTGTACAGAGGGAGCATACTGGGGGTGTACAGAGGGAGCATACTGGGGGTGTACAGAGGAAGCATACTGGGGGTGTACAGAGGGAGCATACTGGGGGTGTACAGAAGGAGCATGCTAGGGGTGTACAGAGGGAGCATGCTAGGGGTGTACAGAGGGAGCGTACTAGGGGTGTACAGAGGGAGCGTACTAGGGGTGTACAGAGGGAGCGTACTAGGGGTGTACAGAGGGAGCGTACTGGGGGTGTACAGAGGGAGCGTACTGGGGGTGTACAGAGGGAGCATACTGGGGGTGTACAGAGGGAGCGTACTGGGGGTGTACAGAGGGAGCATACTGGGGGTGTACAGAGGGAGCATACTGGGGGTGTACAGAGGGAGCATACTGGGGGTGTACAGAGGGAGCATACTGGGGGTGTACAGAGGGAGCATACTGGGGGTGTACAGAGGGAGCATACTGGGGGTGTACAGAGGGAGCATACTGGGGGTGTACAGAGGGAGCATACTGGGGGTGTACAGAGGGAGCATACTGGGGGTGTACAGAGGGAGCATACTGGGGGTGTACAGAGGGAGCATACTGGGGGTGTACAGAGGGAGCATACTGGGGGTATACAGAGGGAGCATACTGGGGGTATACAGAGGGAGCATGCTGGGGGTGTACAGAGCGAGCATACTGGGGGTGCACAGAGGGAGCATACTAGGGGTGCACAGAGGGAGCATACTTGGGGTGTACATAGGGAGCATGCTGGGGGTGTACAGAGGGAGCATGCTGGGGGTGTACAGAGGGAGCATGCTGGGGGTGTACAGAAGGAGCATGCTGGGGGTGTACAGAGGGAGCATACTAGGGGTGTATAGAAGGAGCATGCTGGGGGTGTACAGAGGGAGCATACTAGGGGTGTACAGAGGGAGCATGCTGGGGGTGTACAGAGGGAGCATACTAGGGGTGTACAGAGGGAGCATACTAGGGGTGTACAGAGGGAGCATACTAGGGGTGTACAGAGGGAGCATACTAGGGGTATACAGAGGGAGCATACTAGGGGTGTACAGAGGGAGCATACTAGGGGTGTACAGAGGGAGCATACTAGGGGTGTACAGAGGAAGCATACTAGGGGTGTACAGAGGGAGCATACTGGGGGTGTACAGAGGGAGCATACTGGGGGTGTACAGAGGGAGCATACTGGGGGTGTACAGAGGGAGCATACTGGGGGTGCACAGAGGGAGCATACTGGGGGTGCACAGAGGGAGCATACTAGGGGTGTACAGAGGGAGCATACTTGGGGTGCACAGAGGGAGCATGCTGGGGGTGTACAGAGGGAGCATGCTGGGGGTGTACAGAGGGAGCATGCTGGGGGTGTACAGAGGGAGCATACTTGGGGTGTACAGAGGGAGCTTACTTGGGGTGCACAGAGGGAGCATGCTGGGGGTGTACAGAGGGAGCATGCTGGGGGTGTACAGAGGGAGCATGCTGGGGGTGTACAGAAGGAGCATGCTGGTGGTGTACAGAGGGAGCATACTGGGGGTGTACAGAGGGAGCATACTGGGGGGCACAGAGGGAGCATACTGGGGGTGCACAGAGGGAGCATACTAGGGGTGTACAGAGGGAGCATACTTGGGGTGCACAGAGGGAGCATGCTGGGGGTGTACAGAGGGAGCATGCTGGGGGTGTACAGAGCGAGCTTGCTGGGGGTGTACAGAAGGAGCATGCTAGTGGTGTACAGAGGGAGCATACTAGGGGTGTACAGAAGGAGCATGCTGGGGGTGTACAGAGGGAGCATACTAGGGGTGTACAGAAGGAGCATGCTGGGGGTGTACAGAGGGAGCACACTAGGGGTGCACAGAGGGAGCATACTGGGGGTGCACAGAGGGAGCATACTAGGGGTGTACAGAGGGAGCATACTTGGGGTGCACAGAGGGAGCATGCTGGGGGTGTACAGAGGGAGCATGCTGGGGGTGTACAGAGGGAGCATGCTGGGGGTGTACAGAAGGAGCATGCTGGTGGTGTACAGAGGGAGCATACTGGGGGTGTACAGAGGGAGCATACTGGGGGTGTACAGAGGGAGCATACTGGGGGTGTACAGAGGGAGCATACTGGGGGTTTACAGAGGGAGCATACTGGGGGTGTACAGAGGGAGCATACTGGGGGTGTACAGAGGGAGCATACTGGGGGTGTACAGAGGGAGCATACTGGGGGTGTAAAGAGGGAGCATACTGGGGGTGTACAGAGGGAGCATACTGGGGGTGTACAGAGGGAGCATACTGGGGGTGTATAGAGGGAGCATACTGGGGGTGTACAGAGGGAGCATACTAGGGGTGTACAGAGGGAGCATACTAGTGGTGTACAGAGGGAGCATACTAGGGGTGTACAGAGGGAGCATACTGGGGGTGTACAGAGGAAGCATACTGGGGGTGTACACTGTACAGAGGGAGCATACTGGGGTGTACAGAGGGAGCATACTGGGGATGTATAGAGGGAGCATACTGGGGGTGTACAGAGGGAGCATACTAGGGGTGTACAGAGGGAGCATACTAGGGGTGTACAGAGGGAGCATACTGGGGGTGTACAGAGGAAGCATACTGGGGGTGTGCAGAGGAAGCATACTGGGGGTGTACACTGTACAGAGGGAGCATACTGGGGTGTACAGAGGGAGCATACTGGGGGTGTACAGAGGGAGAAAACTGGGGGTGTACAGAGGGAGCAAACTGGGGGTGTACAGAGGGAGCATACTGGGGGTGTACAGAGGGAGCATACTGGGGGTGTACAGAGGGAGCATACTGGGGGTGTACAGAGGGAGCATACTGGGGGTGTACAGAGGGAGCATACTGGGGATGTACAGAGGGAGCATACTGGGGGTGTACAGAGGGAGCATACTGGGGTGTACAGAGGGAGCATACTGGGGTGTACAGAGGGAGCATACAGGGGTGTACACAGGGAGCATACTGGGGGTGTACACAGGGAGCATACTGGGGGTGTACACAGGGAGCATACTGGGGGTGTACACAGGGAGCATACGGGGGTGTACAGAGGGAGCATAAGGGGGGTGTACAGAGGGAGCATACTGGGGGTGTACAGAGGGAGCATACTGGGGGTGTACAGAGGGAGCATACAGGGGTGTACAGAGGGAACATACTGGGGGTGTACAGAGGGAACATACTGGGGGTGTACAGAGGGAGCATACGGGGGGTGTACAGAGGGAGCATACTAATGATGACTTCCTGTTCCCTTTAACCTCTTCCTTCTCATGTGTCTAAGCCCCCTGTTGTCCCTTTGTGCTACTTATACTGGAATTATAATAGTGGTGCTGCTCTAGGCACTGGGCGAATCTGCTGCTACCACTGAACCCACCAAAACACCAACAATTTGCCTCAAATCTTTCTTACAAGCAGATGCCAGGGACAAAGGGAAGAGCCCTGTACCCCACTAGACCTGGGGTCTTTGGTTTGTAATAAACAATTAGCGGGTATGAATAGGACAGGCCTAACCCATTGCTGCCCTAGGCACCAATCTATTGGTCCAGGAACCCAACATACCTCTCAGAAGTAACAAATTACTCAATAAGAAGAAGATGTTTTAAAAATAAAAGATGCAAATTTGAAGCCAACTTTTGTTCAGCTTACAGCAAAAAAAATTCAATTTGATTTTCAAACTGACAGAAAAAGATACTCAGCGCAGATTCAGATATTAACTTCAAAACAGACTAATTTCAATGTTATCCTGTTAGAAGAAAACTTTAATCCTCATCAAACAGCCAATTCCTTCTTCAAAGACAGCTGAAATAAGTGTGAGATTTTACCTCATATGAAGGGTAAAATACTGAGCGTAAAAACAGGAAAAAGGGTCTTTGTATAGTTCCAAACTGAGTGGGTTCAATTCTAAACAATTTGTCCAATTAACAGGGGGTGGAGCTTAGCAATTTGTAAAACCTGTTTCTCTCTATAATACAAAAAGCACCAGGCCAGCTGCCAATCTGTGTCACACAATGTTCAGGTTTCATATCTTTCATTTTTATGTAAAAAAAAACAAATCATAGGAAGTGTTTACACTGTTGGTGCAGAGTCTCATTCATGTGACATTCATTTCTCATTCATATTCCATTCATTTCTCATTCATCTCCTATTCATTTCTCATTAAACACCCATTCATTTCTCATTCATCTCCCATTCATGTCTCATTCATCTCACATTCATTCCTAATTCATGTTACATTCATTTCTCATTGATCTCCCATTCATTTCTCATTAATCTCCCATTCATGTCTCATTCATCTCACATTCATTCCTCATTCATGTCACATTAATTTCTCATTGATCTTCCATTCATTCCTCATTCATCTCCCATTCATTCCTCATTCATCTTCCATTCATTTCTCATTCATCTCCCATTCTTTTCTCATTCATCTCCCATTCATTCCTCATTCATCTCCCATTCATTCCTCATTCATCGCAAATTCATTTCTCATTCATCTCCCATTCATTTCTCATTCATCTCACATTTGTTTCTCATTCATATCATTTACATTATTTTCTACCTCAAAGATACTTCTCATTTTACTTTAACTTCTGATTTTCTTCTTTATATCAGTTATTCACTTTTCAGCTTTATCGCATTCGTACCCCAGTAGCAATTTTTTTTTCCATATTTCTATATTAATTCACTTTTTGTACTGTTCTTATACTTTGATAGAAAACAATATTAATGTATTATTAATTATTATAATATTCTTAAAACCTAACTTTTCTTATCACAGTTTGATGTTATTTAATTGCAGTAAGCGTCTTTCCTACAGACGCCTGATTTACGTCTCTACACTGTAACAATGTTCTGAGTCCACTTGTATAAAGATGTTTCACAAAAGGTATCACAGTGGTATACATCGTTTCCAGATTTTCCTTAAACCAATGGAGATACTATGTTTTGTTGTTAACTAATTAAACTCACTGGTGATTATTTTCTAAGTTTCAGTTTACTATAAAGTTTCTATTAAAGCTGCAGGGAACTTTACAATAATATTTATTTTAGAAAGTACTTAACAACTGGCTTCCGTTTATGTTGACCACTGTCTAGAGCAGACTAGTACCCATTTGAGGAGATCTTTAGTGTATTGATAGCCTGGGGAGTAAATGTGTTTGTCTCTTAGGGTTGAACATTGGAGTGGTTCTTTCTCACAAGGGCTTTATATATAGCTACTAAGTATCCCCAGTGTTTTCTTCTCAGTACAATGTGCAAAGACTAATGAGCTACTAACACCAGTCTTCTATTATGTTCTACAACAAAAAGTAATGATCTGCAGGGACCCATTAGCAAATCATTACGTTTGGTGTTTCAATTAGTAACAGACCAGAGTCACATTGTATCAAGCTTTGCATCCATGATAAATAGAGTGGCATGATAAATTAGTATGAGGCCCTGAATGCAGAATATATCTAGTTTATGTACTATCACTGTCATCACTAACACCTTAGTTTTATGTCTTACTTGGTGCTACCAATGGTTCTTATGGGAATATTGCCCCAAAAGAAAACTTCTGCTGCCAAATTCTTAATAATTCTTTGATAGGGCTGAAACACATGGGACTCGGTTCTCTAAAGCTCTACACTGATGAGATTATCTTAAAAGATCACCCAGCACTGAAGAATCCCTCACAAGACATAACATTTACACACATTGTGCTTTGTATTTTATCTTACCCTGGAGTGGCCATCATTTTTTTTTTTTTTTTTTTTTTTTGTGTTCACACTTTAGCAAATCAAGCAGAAGATTTTGCAAATGGTGCCTGCGTTTTGCTAAAATGTGCAAATTATTTACTAATTTTAGTGAATTTGGTTTAATGGTTGCTGGAACAGGTTGATATTTAGGGATAGTTAAATAACAGGTCGTGTTAAGGGTAATAGGCAATGACACTGATACACGTGTTGATATTATGGTGGTTGGTGCTCAGAAACTTGTCAGTAGTTGGCTGAAATGAGACCAGCACACGCCCAACTGTCACTAAATAATTGAAATATGGTCATATTCCTAACTGGAGCTGCTAGAGAACACCTGATGATGCTAGATTTTCAGTGGCTTAGTGGTAGTGCTTCATGTCCATTGCACATCGATAAATGCAGACAGCATACGCTGTCGGCATTTATCATTGCGCCAGCAGTTCTTGAGAAATACTGGTGCAATGCCGCCTGCAGATTCACAGGCAATCGGCCGCTAGCAGGGGGTGTCAATCATCCCGATCGGGTTGATTTCTGTCCGTGGCCTCAGAGCAAGCGGACAAGTTATCGAGTTAGACCGCTGCTTCATAACTTCTGTTTCCGGTGAGCCTGAAGGCTCGCTGGAAACAATGGGCATCAAGATCCATATGGAGCTTGATAAATCTGCCCCTAAATATATATATATATATATATATATATATATATATACATATATATATATATATACACACATTATATATATATATATATATATATATATATATATATATATATATATATATATATATATATATAAAACATAATTTATGCTTACCTGATAAATTTATTTCTCTTGTAGTGTATCCAGTCCACGGATCATCCATTACTTATGGGATATTAACTCCTCCCCAACAGGAAGTGCAAGAGGATTCACCCAGCAGAGCTGCTATATAGCTCCTCCCCTAACTGCCATTACCAGTCATTCGACCGAAAACATGCAGAGAAAGGAAAACCATAGGGTGCAGTGGTGACTGTAGTTTAATGGAAAAATTACCTGTCTTAAAGTGACAGGGCGGGCCGTGGACTGGATACACTACAAGAGAAATAAATTTATCAGGTAAGCATAAATTATGTTTTCTCTTGTTAAGTGTATCCAGTCCACGGATCATCCATTACTTATGGGATACCAATACCAAAGCTAAAGTACACGGATGACGGGAGGGACAGGCAGGCTCTTTATACGGAAGGAACCACTGCCTGAAGAACCTTTCTCCCAAAAACAGCCTCCGAAGAAGCAAAAGTGTCAAATTTGGAAAATTTGGAAAAAGTATGAAGAGAAGACCAAGTTGCAGCCTTGCAAATCTGTTCAACAGAAGCCTCATTCTTAAAGGCCCAAGTGGAAGCCACAGCTCTAGTAGAATGTGCTGTAATTCTTTCAGGAGGCTGCTGTCCAGCAGTCTTATAGGCTAACCGTATTATGCTACGAAGCCAAAAGGAGAGAGAGGTAGCCGAAGCTTTTTGACCTCTCCTCTGACCAGAATAAACGACAAACAGGGAAGACGTTTGTCGAAAATCCTTAGTTGCCTGTAGATAAAATTTCAGGGCACGGACTACATCTAGATTGTGTAGCAGACGTTCCTTTTTCGAAGAAGGATTAGGACACAAAGATGGAACCACAATCTCTTGATTGATATTCCTGTTAGTGACCACCTTAGGTAGGAACCCAGGTTTAGTACGCAGAACTACCTTGTCTGAATGAAAAATCAGATAAGGAGAATCACAATGTAAGGCAGATAACTCAGAGACTCTTCGAGCCGAGGAAATCGCCATTAAAAACAGAACTTTCCAAGATAACAACTTGATATCAATGGAATGAAGGGGTACAAACGGAACCCCCTGTAAAACATTAAGAACTAAGTTCAAACTCCATGGTGGAGCAACAGTTTTAAACACAGGCTTGATCCTAGCTAAAGCCTGACAAAAAGCTTGAACGTCCGGAACTTCTGACAGACGTTTGTGTAAAAGAATGGACAGAGCTGAAATCTGTCCCTTTAAGGAACTAGCGGATAAACCCTTTTCTAAACCTTCTTGTAGAAAAGACAATATCCTCGGAATCCTAACCTTACTCCATGAGTAACTCTTGGATTCGCACCAATATAAGTATTTGCGCCATATCTTATGGTAAATCTTTCTGGTAACAGGCTTCCTAGCCTGTATTAAGGTATCAATAACTGACTCAGAAAAACCACGTTTTGATAAAATCAAGCGTTCAATTTCCAAGCAGTCAGCTTCAGAGAAATTAGATTTTGATGTTTGAAGGGACCCTGGATCAGAAGGTCCTGTTTCAGAGGTAGCGACCAAGGTGGACAGGATGACATGTCCACTAGATCTGCATACCAAGTCCTGCGTGGCCATGCAGGCGCGATTAGAATCACTGATGCTCTCTCCTGTTTGATTCTGGCAATCAATCGAGGAAGCATCGGGAAGGGTGGAAACACATAAGCCATCCCGAAGGTCCAAGGTGCTGTCAAAGCATCTATCAGAACCGATCCCGGATCCCTGGATCTGGACCCGTAACGAGGAAGCTTGGCGTTCTGTCGAGACGCCATGAGATCTATCTCTGGTTTGCCCCAACGTCGAAGTATTTGGGCAAAGACCTCCGGATGAAGTTCCCACTCCCCCGGATGAAAAGTCTGACGACTTAAGAAATCCGCCTCCCAGTTCTCCACTCCCGGGATGTGGATTGCTGACAGGTGGCAAGAGTGAGACTCTGCCCAGCGAATTATCTTTGATACTTCCATCATTGCTAGGGAGCTTCTTGTCCCTCCCTGATGGTTGATGTAAGCTACAGTCGTGATGTTGTCCGACTGAAACCTGATGAACCCCCGAGTTGTTAACTGGGGCCAAGCCAGAAGGGCATTGAAAACTGCTCTCAATTCCAGAATGTTTATTGGTAGGAGACTCTCCTCCTGATTCCATTGTCCCTGAGCCTTCAGAGAATTCCAGACAGCGCCCCAACCTAGTAGGCTGGCGTCTGTTGTTACAATTGTCCAGTCCGGCCTGCTGAATGGCATCCCCCTGGACAGATGTGGCCGAGAAAGCCACCATAGAAGAGAATTTCTGGTCTCTTGATCCAGATTCAGAGTAGGGGACAAGTCTGAGTAATCCCCATTCCACTGACTTAGCATGCACAATTGCAGCGGTCTGAGATGTAGGCGTGCAAAGGGTACTATGTCCATTGCTGCTACCATTAAGCCGATCACCTCCATGCATTGAGCTACTGACGGGTGTTGAATGGAATGAAGGACACGGCATGCATTTTGAAGCTTTGTTAACCTGTCTTCTGTCAGGTAAATCTTCATTTCTACAGAATCTATAAGAGTCCCCAAGAAGGGAACTCTTGTGAGTGGAAAGAGAGAACTCTTCTTTTCGTTCACCTTCCATCCATGCGACCTTAGAAATGCCAGTACTAACTCTGTATGAGACTTGGCAGTTTGAAAGCTTGAAGCTTGTATCAGAATGTCGTCTAGGTACGGAGCTACCGCAATTCCTCGCGGTCTTAGTACCGCCAGAAGAGCACCCAGAACCTTTGTGAAGATTCTCGGAGCCGTAGCCAATCCGAATGGAAGAGCTACAAACTGGTAATGCCTGTCTAGAAAGGCAAACCTTAGATACCGGTAATGATCTTTGTGAATCGGTATGTGAAGGTAAGCATCCTTTAAATCCACTGTGGTCATGTACTGACCCTTTTGGATCATGGGTAAAATTGTCCGAATAGTTTCCATTTTGAACGATGGAACTCTTAGGAATTTGTTTAGGATCTTTAAATCCAAGATTGGCCTGAAAGTTCCCTCTTTTTTGGGAACCACAAACAGATTTGAGTAAAACCCTTGTCCTTGTTGCGACCACGGAACCGGATGGATCACTCCCATTAATAAAAGATCTTGTACGCAGCGTAGAAACGCCTCTTTCTTTATTTGGTTTGTTGACAACCTTGACAGATGAAAACTCCCTCTTGGGGGAGAGAATTTGAAGTCTAGAAGGTATCCCTGAGATATGATCTCTAACGCCCAGGGATCCTGGACATCTCTTGCCCAAGCCTGGGCGAAGAGAGAAAGTCTGCCCCCCACTAGATCCGTTCCCGGATCGGGGGCCCTCGATTCATGCTGTCTTAGGGGCAGCAGCAGGTTTCCTGGCCTGCTTGCCCTTGTTCCAGGACTGGTTAGGTCTCCAGCCTTGTCTGTAGCGAGCAACAGCTCCTTCCTGTTTTGGTGCAGAGGAAGTTGATGCTGCTCCTGCTTTGAAATTACGAAAGGAACGAAAATTAGACTGTCTAGCCTTAGGTTTGGCTCTGTCTTGAGGCAGGGCATGGCCTTTACCTCCTGTAATGTCAGCGATAATTTCTTTCAACCCGGGCCCGAATAAGGTCTGCCCTTTGAAAGGTATATTAAGCAATTTAGATTTAGAAGTAACGTCAGCTGACCAGGATTTTAGCCACAGTGCTCTGCGTGCCTGAATGGCGAATCCGGAATTCTTAGCCGTAAGTTTAGTTAAATGTACTACGGCATCTGAAATAAATGAGTTAGCTAACTTAAGGGCTTTAAGCTTGTGTGTAATCTCATCTAATGGAGCTGATTCAAGTGTCTCTTCCAGAGACTCAAACCAAAATGCTGCTGCAGCCGTGACAGGCGCAATGCATGCAAGAGGTTGCAATATAAAACCTTGTTGAACAAACATTTTCTTAAGGTAACCCTCTAACTTTTTATCCATTGGATCTGAAAAGGCACAGCTATCCTCCACCGGGATAGTGGTACGCTTAGCTAAAGTAGAAACTGCTCCCTCCACCTTAGGGACCGTTTGCCATAAGTCCCGTGTGGTGGCGTCTATTGGAAACATCTTTCTAAATATCGGAGGAGGTGAGAACGGCACACCGGGTCTATCCCACTCCTTAGTAACAATTTCAGTAAGTCTCTTAGGTATAGGAAAAACGTCAGTACTCGCCAGTACCGCAAAATATTTATCCAACCTACACATTTTCTCTGGTATTGCAACTGTGTTACAATCATTCAGAGCCGCTAACACCTCCCCTAGTAATACACAGAGGTTTTCCAGCTTAAATTTAAAATTTGAAATATCTGAATCCAGTTTGTTTGGATCAGAACCGTCACCCGCAGAATGAAGCTCTCCGTCCTCATGTTCTGCAAATTGTGACGCAGTGTCTGACATGGCCCTAATATTATCAGCGCACTCTGTTCTCACCCCAGAGTGATCACGCTTACCTCTTAGTTCTGGTAATTTTGCCAAAACTTCAGTCATAACAGTAGCCATATCCTGTAATGTGATTTGTAATGGCCGCCCAGATGTACTCGGAGCTACAATATCACGCACCTCCCGAGCGGGAGATGCAGGTACTGACACGTGAGGCGAGTTAGTCGGCATAACTCTCCCCTCGTTGTTTGGTGAAATATGTTCAATTTGTACAGATTGACTTTTATTTAAAGTAGCATCAATACAGTTAGTACATAAATTTCTATTGGGCTCCACTTTGGCTTTAGCACATATAGCACAGATATCTTCCTCTGAATCAGACATGTTTAACACACTAGCAAATAAACTAGCAACTTGGAAATACTTTTCAAGTAATTTACTATAATATGAAAACGCACTGTGCCTATAAGAAGCACAGAAAAAGTTATGACAGTTGAAAATTAATAAACTGAAAAGTTATAGCATCAAATCTTTGTAAAAAACACAATTTTAGCAAAGGATTGCTCCCATTAGCAAAGGATAACTAACCCTGATAGCAGAAAAAAAAAAAAATACAGAAATAAACGTTTTTTTATCACAGTCAACTACAATCTCACAGCTCTGCTGTGAGTGATTACCTCCCTCAAAACAAGTTTTGAAGACCCCTGAGTTCTGTAGAGATGAACCGGATCATGCAGGGAAGACAATAAACTTCTGACTGAATTTTTTGATGCGTAGCAAAAGCGCCAAAAAAGGCCCCTCCTCCTCACACATAACAGTGAGAGAGATCAGTAAACTGTCATAAATTAAATAAAACGACTGCCAAGTGGAAAAAAATAGTGCCCAAAACATTTTTTCACCCAGTACCTCAGAAAATTAAACGATTTTACATGCCAGCAAAAAATGTTTAACATTAATAAATTGAGTGTTATTAAAAAGCCTGTTGCTAGTCCCTGCAAATTAGGCTAAAGTTTTATGCATACAGTATAATTCCAGTGAAGTGCCATTCCCCAGAATACTGAAGTGTAAAATATACATACATGACAGCCTGATACCAGTTGCTGCTACTGCATTTAAGGCTGAGTTTACATTATATCGGTATGGCAGAATTTTCTCATCAATTCCATTGTCAGAAAATAATAAGCTGCTACATACCTCTTTGCAGATTAATCTGCCCGCTGTCCCCTGATCTGAAGTTTACCTCTCCTCAGATGGCCGAGAAACAGCAATATGATCTTAACTACTCCGGCTAAAATCATAGAAAAACTCAGGTAGATTCTTCTTCAAATTCTACCAGAGAAGGAATAACACACTCCGGTGCTATTATAAAATAACAAACTTTTGATTGAAGGTATGAAACTAAGTATAATCACCACAGTCCTCTCACACATCCTATCTATTCGTTGGGTGCAAGAGAATGACTGGTAATGGCAGTTAGGGGAGGAGCTATATAGCAGCTCTGCTGGGTGAATCCTCTTGCACTTCCGGCTGTTGGGGAGGAGTTAATATCCCATAAGTAATGGATGATCCGTGGACTGGATACACTTAACAAGAGAAATATACATATATATACACTGTAGTGTAGGGTCAATCATCTTAAAGGGTCACTCAAGTTAAAAATAAAACTTACATGATTCAGATAGAGCAGCAATTTTAAACAACTTTCCAATTTACTTTCATTAACTAAATGTGCAGAGTCTTTTTTATATTTACACTTTTTGAGTCACTAGGTCCTACTGAGCATGTGCAAGAATTCACAGAACATACGTATATGCATTTGTGATTGGATAATCGCTGTCACATAATACAGGAGGGAAAATAGAAATAACTTTTTCAGATCATGTGAAGTTCAGACTAAGTGCTATTGTATTGTTATTGTGGATTTGTTTATTATGCAAATCTACTGTATTTACTGTTCTTTTAAAATTCCTTAGCGCGTGTAATTTTCCAACGATTATGGCCCTTTATAAGTACAAATGAATGGTTAGTATTGTCATCTCTTCTTCATTTACTTAACAAACGGTTTATACAAACTCTGTGACAATACCCATCATAGGAACAGCAGGGCAGAATTTATTTTTATAACGTCAAAAGAAATTTGCTGTTGAAGAGCCCTTAGAAAAGCAGAAAACCTGGCTGGTGCTTGAGCCTTCCAGTTTTGTACTATCAAAAATCTAACAACTAGGATAATGGTATTAAGGATTTTATAGTTTTTAGGTGTATTAATTTCTCCATCAAGAGGAGAAAACCAAAAAAAGAAAATATATTCTGGGGAAAGTGCGAATGAATCATGGTAAAGCAGATTATACCAATATCTTATTTTTTGCCAAAGCTGGAACATTTTTGGACATGACTAAAAAAGACGTAAAGTATTTGCTCTATCTAATTGGCATCTAGGGCAAGAAAAATTATAGTAGGGAATATTTTAAACATCTTGGCAGGAGAAAAGTAGACATTATTAACAAGTTGTATATGTGATTCTCTCCAGGCTATAGGAAAATCAGATTTGGTTATCCTAGAAAAGCTCTGTTAAATATTATCCTTATCTAGATATAGAAAATATGGTGACCAGTAGATAACTAGTTTAGCTAAATAGAGTTGACCCTGTTTGGCCAGCCTGATATCATATATTAGTGAAATAGAATGTTTTCCAGCTGCTTATTTTTGAATCGACAAATTGATCTCAGACCATCGACTTAATCCCCTCGCATCCCACTCATGAGTATTGATAAAATGCCTTAACTGCAAAAATGCATAGAAATTAGATTTTGGAATATCACATTTTTGCATCAGCTTATTGAAGGGGAGTATTATATTATCTTCACTAAATACTGGACTTACATATTTAGGTCCATTGGTGGACCAAGAGTTAAAGACAGCATATGAGTTTCCCGGCATAAATTCAGGATTACCCTTAATAGGTCAAAAATGTGAAAATTTAAAATCCACTTTCAAACATGAGTAAAACCTTTGCCAGGCAATTTTAAATCGAAATAAAGTTAGAGATATTAATGGGTAACTTATTTATAGGACAGTGGAGAATTGTACTAGGCAAAAACGGAAAGATCAGAGAGAACTCTAGCCCTGAGGCTGAAACAAAGTTTGCTTCCGTAATCCAAGCTAAAGCTATCCTAGCCAATATTGCAATATTATACAACTTAATGTCTGGAAAAGCTAAACCCGCTGCTTCTTTTTTTTTGCCAGGCGTGGCTTCTTATTGGGCCAAAGAAATGTTTAACAGGTGGCTTAAACAAGTGAAATATCTCTATTAAGTATAAATAGGGGCACATTTTGTAACAGGTACAGAATAGTGTTTATTAACATGGTAGCGGTTGGTTGCTGTCTCGGCCGCAGACAGCAACAACATTAATTATAAAGGATTAGAGCATTTATGTCAGTGCATCTTTTATATATTGGTGTTTTAAAGTTTATGTAAATATTAAATGCTTATATGGTGTAGTTATATTTTGAGAGGACTATCTCAACACTGAAGCTTTAGAAAAAAAATAGATGAGACAAAACTCCTTTATAAGCACATGTCTTCTTGAAAAGTTCTACTTCCCTTTTAACCCTTACTCCTTTATTAATGCGGCTGCTCAGTAAGGGGTTTTACTCTGCTCGAGTTCTATGGTAGTGGAAGAGGAAAAAGTGTGTCAGACATTTGGATTTACTAAATAAAGGGTGATAAGAAACATAGAAACCATTTTATCCAGGCTCTCTTCCAACACTAATCATAAGCCATTTAAACTGCTGCAGGCTATGTGGAAGAATTAGTGCGTATCAAGCCTTCATAAGAACAGTTTTAGTGCCGCTGAGATGGTGATTAGGAGTTTGTGTGATAACTTTTCCGAACTTTTCTTGGTATGCTGGGTCGCATTCACAACGGTAACAGCTTGCAGTACTGTAGTCCGCTGTATTAATAGAAGTTCTTTGAAAAGACCAACCAAGATTGTGTTTTTAGCTCTTGGGTGCTATTCTTTATGACTATCCAGCTGTAATGACAATTCAGCTCAGATTTTAGTGCTAGGTGTGCCAGAGTTTTAGTCCAGTGCCTTGCTGTAGTTTGTCCCTTGGTCGGGTTCTTGGCGGTGCACGGAACCACCAATACTAGATGAGTCATAGTTTGACTATTAATGTTATAGGAGCCCTCAAATGCGATTGTAATGTTTATGTCGGTATGATCAGTCTTGGTCAGTTTATCTGGCTCACCTGCTTGCAGGAATGCGTTGTCTTGCCAATTATGTAGCAGGCCCTGTGATAACATGAGGGAGTCTTTTCTGTCTGGAGCCGCATCTAGGATCATGTGGTTGGCCCAACTTGCGGTTGGAAATTCCCAGGTCGGTAATTTTTGTGTTTCGGAAGCGATATTGCTCCGCTCTGTATTGTCAAGCCCGTAACCCTGCGAATGTAGCTGGGAAGCTATATTTTCTTGTTTGGTCCATGAATGTAGTGTGGTGCCGGAGTCTGTATGGAGAGTCCGGGTCCGCAGGGCAGGTGATTGTGAATAGGAAATATCTTCTGTGAGGCATGATGTTCCCCCTGTCTCAGAAACCACATCCTTAGGGATAGGTGTAGTGGTAAACAAGTGAACCAGATTATCATAAGGAGCCCTGTCCATTAAGGAGCGCATAAGGCTCTCTATTTTCTCAAGATGGCGGTTGGGACCATTTTGCAGTCCAATTTCAATAATGGTAGCCATTATCCACGTTTGCTCTCTTCACTCTTGGATTTGAGATGTTATAAGTGTATAGCACTTTGGTATGCACAGTTAAGGCTAAGTACCTCGGAAATCCGAGGGGGAAAGCGCTACCTGTGATGAGCCGCTGCTCCAGGTCTTTAACGTCCGGTCCTGAGTTCTAATGTCAATAATACAGCTTAGTCAGATAAAATAAGTGCCCCACAATGGAGAAGAGTATAATATTATATAGTATGGTTGGCTTTGCTGTAAGTTTATCACCAATAATCAGCGGTTCATTAGTGATTCAATTTAGAGCTCCTGGAGATGCGACCACTCGAGATCGCTATTCGGACATTCCCCCCAACCTCTCATAGATTAATTAGAGTTTCTACCTTTCATAAAGCCCGTCTGAACTTCATGTATAATTTGATCAAGGCATTTATTAAGTCTATCTGCTATAATAGAAGTGAGAATTTTTGAAAATTGAAAATATTTGGAAATTGGATTATTTGAGTTATAATAATTGTTCAATAGTTTAACTAACACAGGATAAATGTCTTCTGCTAGAATTTTATAAAATTCAATCGGTAGCCAGTCAGGCCCAGCTGCCTTATTTAGTTTAGCTTTTTTAATAGATAAGTTAATTTCTTCAGTTGATATAGGGGCATTCATTTTACTTAAATCTGATCCTACAATTTTAGGGATTGTTAGTTTTGACCAAAAAGATTATTTATTTCCAGCATGTATATCCCTACAAGAATAAAGCGTTTGGTAATAATTAAAAAAAGTTTTACTCATGTGCTTATTATTCATGTATCTAGCACTACTGGCTTTAATGGCTGTGATATAATTTTTACTTTTCTTGTTTTTAAGTAGCTTGGCCAAAAGTTTTGCAGAGCACACATAAAATTCTAGATAATAACAATTTATTTTAATATCCTCTAACATACGGCTAGATTACGAGTTTTGCGGTATGAGTGAAAAAGCAGCATTAAGGCTCTTTTTCATTACCGCTGGTATTACGAGTCTTGTCGGTTTAGGGGCACCGCACACTTTTTTGGCCGTAACACAGCGTAACTACCGCAGCTTTTAAAAAGTCTTTTTTGAATGGGACTTCCTTTGCACCGGTATTACGAGTCTGTCTGGGAGACCAAAAAAGTGAGCGGTACAGCCTAAAACTTCAAGATCCATAATGTAAACTGAAAGTCAGTAGTTATGAGTGTTACGCTACAAAGCTGTAACATAGGGTTACTAAAGTGCTAAAAAGTACACTAACACCCATAAACTACCTATTAACCCCTAAACCAAGGCCCTCCCGCATCACAAACACTAAAATAAAATTATTAACCCCTAATCTGCCGCTCCGGACATCGCCGCCACTATAATAAACATATTAACCCCTAAACCGCCGTACTCCCGCATCGCAAACACTAATTAAATATTATTAACCCCTAATCTGCTGTCCCTAACATCGCCGCCACCTACCTACACTTATTAACCCCTAATCTGCCACCCCCAACGTCGCCGCCACTATACTAAATTTATTAACCCCTAAACCTAACCCTAAGTCTAACCCTTACCCTAACACCCACTAACTTTAATGTAATTAAAATAAATCTAAATAAAACCTACTGTTAATAACTAAATAATTCCTATTTAAAACTAAATACTGTACTTACCTATAAAATAAAACCTAAGCTAGCTACAATATAACTAATAGTTACATTGTATCTATCTTAGGTTTTATTTTTATTTCACAGCTAAGTTTGTATTTATTTTAACTAGGTAGAATAGTTATTAACTATTTACTAACTACCTAGCTAAAATAAATACAAAGTTACCTGTAAAAATAAAAACCTAACCTGTCTTACACTAACACCTAACCTTACACTACAATTAAATCAATTACATAAATTAAATACAATGAACTAAATTACAAAAAAACCACTAAATTGCACAAAATAAAAAAAGAAATTATCAGATATTTAAACTAATTACACCTAATCTAATAGACCTATCAAAATAAAAAAGTCCCCCCAAAATAAAAAACCCTAGCCTAAACTAAACTACCAATAGCCCTTAAAAGGGCCTTTTGCGTGCATTACCCCAAAGAAATCAGCTCTTTTACCTGTAAAAAAAAATACAAACAACCCCCAACATTAAAACCCACCACCCACACAACCAACCCCCCAAATATAATCCTAACTAAAAAACCTAAGCTCCCCATTGCCCTGAAAAGGGCATTTGGATGGGCATTGCCCTTAAAAGGGCATTTAGCTCTTTTTCCGCCCAAACCCTAATCTAAAAATAAAACCCACCCAATAAACCCTTAAAAAAGCCTAACACTAACCCCCGAAGATCCACTTACAGTTTTTGAAGACCCAACATCTATCCTCAACGAAGCCGGCAGAAGTCCTCAACGAAGAGGGAGAAGTCTTCATCCAACCGGGCAGAAGTCTTCATCCAGATGGCATCTTCTATCTTCATCCATCCGGGATGGAGCGGGTCCATCTTCAAGACATCCAGCATGGAGCATCCTCTTCAATCGTCTTCTTGAACAATGAATTCTCCTTTAAATTACGTCATCCAAGATAGCGTCCCTTGAATTCCGATTGGCTGATAGAATTCTTTCAGCCAATGGGAATTAAAGGTGAAAAAATTATATTGGCTGAAGCAATCAGCCAATAGGATTGAGCTTCAATCCTATTGGCTGATCCAATCAGCCAATAGGATTGAGCTTGCATTCTATTGGCTGATTATATTGGTGTTAGTGTAAGACAAGTTAGGTTTCATTTTATAGGTAAATTTGTATTTATTTTAGCTAGGTAGTTAGTAAATAGTTAATAACTATTTAGTAACTATTCTACCTAGTTGAAATAAATACAAACTTAGCTGTGAAATAAAAATAAAACCTAAGCTAGTTACAATGTAACTATTAGTTATATTGTAGCTAGCTTAGGGTTTATTTTATAGGTAAGTACAGTATTTAGTTTTAAATAGGAATTATTTACGGTATTTATTAATATTAGGTTTTATTTAGATTTATTTTAATTACATTAAAGTTAGTGGGTGTTAGGGTTAGGTTTAGGTTTAGGGGTTAATAAATGTAGTATAGTGGTGGCAAAGTTGGGGGCAGCAGATTAGGGGTTAATAAGTGTAGGTAGGTTGCAGCGACAATAGGGCTGGAGATTGGGGGTTAATAACATTATGTAGGTGTCGGCGATGTTGGGGCAGCAGATTAGGGGTTAATAAATATAATGTAGGTGTCGGCGATGTCGGGGACGGCAGATTAGGGGTTAATAAGTATAATGTCGGTGTCAGCGATGTCGGAGGCATCAGATTAGGGGTTAATAACTAATGTAGGTGTCGGCGGTGTCGGGGGCGGCAGATTAGGTGTTAATAAGTGTAATGTAGGTGTCGGCGATGTCGAGGGCGGCAGATTAGGGGTGTTTAGACTCGGGTTTATGTTAGGGTGTTAGGTGTAAACATAAATTTTGTTTCCCCATAGGAATCAATAGGGCTGCGTTACGGAGCTTTACGCTCCTTTATTGCAGGTGTTAGGCTTTTTTCAGCCAGCTCTACCCATTGATGTCTATGGGGAAATCGTGCACGAGCACGTAAAACCAGCTCACCGCAGCACTGGTATTGGAGTGCGGTATGGAGCTCAATTTTGCTCTACGCTCACTTATTGCTTTTGCGGCTTCCCAGAAGGTTTCTATTTTACCATAATAAGAAATATTCAGAGTACAATAATCTTTCCATTTCTGGACAAGCCAATTAGTAAATTTACTATTGTTTGCTAAATAACGGGGAAAGGTAAAACTTAAACTCTTATTACTGTCTTTTTTATTAAAGTACAAAAAAAGAGATAGTATTGCATGGTCTGAGATCAAAATGTCATTTATTCGAGAGGTGTTCTCTAGTAAAATTAGGTTCTCAGAAATTCAAATATAATCAATCCTAGAAAACGGGTGGAATGATTTTGATTCACAAGAGTACGTACGGGAATCTGGGAATTTAATCCTCCATACATCATTTAGTTTTAAAAAGGAACATAGCTTCTGTAAATATTTAGCAGCTTTATTGTGAATATGTAATCGTTTAGGGGACATTCTATCTAATTCAGGGACATATTAAAATTGCCGCCCATT
Source organism: Bombina bombina (assembly GCF_027579735.1). Taxonomy (NCBI): domain Eukaryota; kingdom Metazoa; phylum Chordata; class Amphibia; order Anura; family Bombinatoridae; genus Bombina; species Bombina bombina. The sequence goes on from NC_069506.1 coordinate 293,316,076, forward strand.
ATCAAATTACTATTGCAAAAAGGAAAAAATTTAGACTTCATTTGGTCCCAAAAATCCAGAGCAAAATGGTTCGGACCATAAACATTGCATACAATAAATTGTTTATTATTGATCGAAATTTGGAGGATAATGAATCTAGCGTCCGGGTCCAGGTCAATATTAAGTATTTGGTATTTTCTAACTTTTTATGTAATAACATTGCTACCTCACATTTTCTATTAAAGAGACAGTCAACCCAAAATGGCTTTTAAATCATACATATAGAGTTTGACAGCTTGATAAATATCCCTCATAGAGTTTAAAACGATTATTATTTTTAAATGTAGCCCAATTTTCAACAATATTGCTTTAGCATGTAAAAAGACTTACTTTTTTCATTTCTGTAGTTCAAAAATGTCTGCCTACCCCCTCCCCATTTCGTCACAAGTGTCTTATCGCATTTACTTTTCTATTCTACACGCTTCCGGCGTTTGCACATGCGCAATGCGCCAATTTTCACCAAGGGGGTACTTTCTCAACTGGAACAGAAAGTAATAGTAAAAGCAAATGTTTACTATTTTTCTTTTGTAGGAAACACTTAAACTTACACTGTAATAAGCTATACATATGAGCCAATAACGATGCAACTTATAAGTCCATGACAGTTGCATGAAATATATATTGCAAATAAAGATTATTAATAGCAAAATAAAATAGCAATTTAGTCTTTTGGACAATTAACATACCATATAATTGGTGTTTATAGTCCAATCTGGGAGCAGCTCTGTCTGTGAATGAGTGTGACCGAGTCCTGATCAAGCAAAGCACAATCGTACGTCTCACATATGAAATCACTGTGTACTGAGCGGTTACTTTCTGTTCTGGTTGAAAAAGTACCGCTTGACGAAAAATGGCGCATAGCGCATGTGCAAACGCCGGGAGCATGTAGAATAGAAAAGTGAATGCGAGAAGACACTTGTGACGAAATAGGGGAGGGGGCAGGTGGACATTTTTGAAATACAGAAATGAAAAAAGTAAGTCTTTTTACATGCTAAAGCAATATTGTTGAAAATTGGGCTACATTTAAAAATAATAATCGTTTTAAACTCTACGAGGGATATTTATCAAGCTGTCAACTGCAAATGCGCTGGAATTCTGCAGCGTAATTGTGGCGAGCCTGATTCGACCCATTTATCAAAGCCTACAGACCGGCAAAAGTTGAAATTTGTGTCGTAACATACGATCCGCCGGTCTAAATCCGACACAGATCGATGCTTACGTCATTACAGATGTTCTGAATACAAATTGGGCACTATCTGACAACTTTTGCTAGTTAACAAATTTCTAACAGGTACGCTGGGCCGCGGATACTATAGGAATCAATGGGAGTCTGAAAGCAGCGAAAGCTTATGTTCGCTGCTGCCCAATATCTCATTGATTTCTATGCTAGAATACCTAACACCCTAACATGTACCCCGAGCCTAAACACCCCTAATCTGCCGCCCTGACATCGCCACAACCTAAAAATAGTTATTGACCCCTATCCCGCCGCTCCTGGAACCCACCGCAACTTAAATAAATATATTAACCCCTATCCCTCCACTCCCAGACCCCGCCGTAACCTAAATTAATATATTAACCCCTATCCTGCCACTCCCGGACCCCACAGTAACTAAATAAATGTATTAACCCCTATCCCTCCGCTCCCAGAGCCCACCTCAACTCTAATAAAGTAATAAACCTCTATCCCTCCGCTCCCGGACCCCGCCGCAACTAAATAAATGTATTAACCCCTAAACCCCTAGCCTCCCACATCACTACCACTTACTAAACCTATTAACCCCTAAACCACCAGCCCCCCACATCGCCATAAACTAAATTATGCTATTAACCCCTAAACCTAACAACCCGCTAACTTTACATTAAATATTAACTCATCCCTATCTTATAATACATTTAAACTTACCTTTAGCATTAAATTAAACTATATTAAACTACTAATTAACCTACCCTAACTATTATACTAAAACTACATTAAACTAACAATGAAATTAACTTTGTTACATATTTAAAAACCTAACCCTACTCAAGTTATTTAAATCTACTACAAAGAATTACTAAGTTACAAAAAAATAACAACTAAGTTGCACAAAATAAAAAATACATTATCAAATATTTAAACTAATTACACCTAATCTAATAGCCCTATCAAAATAAAAAAGCCCCCCCAAAATAAAAAAAAAACCCTAGCCTACAATAAACTACCAATGGCCCTTAAAAGGGTCTTTTGCGGGCATTGCCCCAAAGAAATCAGCTTTTTAACCTGTAAAAAACAAATACAAACACCCCCCAACAGTAAAACCCACCTCCCACACAACCAAACCCCCCAAATAAAAAAATCTAAAAAAACCTAAGCTCCCCGTTGCCCTTAAAAGGGCATTTGTATGGGCATTGCCCTTAAAAGGACATTTAGCTCTTTTTCAGCCCAAAGTCCCTAACCTAAAATGAAAACCCACCCAATAAACCCTTAAAAAAAACTAACCCCCAAAGATCCACTTACAGTTTTCGAAGACCGGACATCCATCCTCATCCAAGCGGCAGAAGTCCTCAGTGAAGCCGGCCGAAGTCTTCATCCAAGCGGGCCGAAGTCTTCATCCAAGCCAGCAGAAGTCTTCATCCAGACGGCATCTTCTATCTTCATCCATCCGGCGCAGAGCGGCTCCATCTTCAAGACATCCAGTGTGGATCATCCTCTTCTTCCGACATCTCTTGAAGAATAAAGTTTCCTTTAAATTACGTCATCAAAGATGGAGTCTCTTACATTCCGATTGGCTGATAGAATTCTATCAGCCAATTGGAATTAAAGGGGAAAAAATCCTATTAGCTGTTGCAATCAGCCAATAGGATTGAGCTTGCATTCTATTGGCTGATTGGAATAGCCAATAGAATGCAAGCTCAATCCTTTTAAGGGCCATTGATAGTTTATTGTAGGCTAGGATTTTTTTTTATTTGGGGGGGGGGCTTTTTTATTTTGGTAGGACTATTAGATTAGGTGTAATTAGTTAAATTTGATAATTTATTTTTTATTTTGTGTAACTTAGTGTTTTTTATTTTGTGTAACTTATTTTTTTGTAACTTAATAATTTTTAATAGTAGATTTAAATAACTTGAGCAGGGTTAGGTTTTTAAATATGTAATATAGTTAATTTAATTTTTAGTTTAATGTAATTTTAGTATAATAGTTAGGGTAGGTTAATTAATAGTTTAGTATAGTTTATTTTAATTCTACAGGTAACTTTAAATTTATTATAAGATAGGGATGAGTTAATATTTAATGTAAAGTTAGCGGGTTGTTAGGTTTAGGGGTTAATAGATTAATTTAGTTTATGGCGATGTGGGGGGCTGACGGTTTAGGGTTAATAGGTTTAGTAAGTGGTAGTGATGTGGGAGGCCAGGGGTTTAGGGGTTAATACGTTTATTTAGTTGCAGAGCGGTCCAGGAGCGGCAGGATAGGGGTTAATAACTTTATTTGAGTTGTGGTGGGCTCCGGCAGCAGAGGGATAGGGGTTAATAACTTTATTCGAGTTGTGGTGGGCTCTGGGAGCAGAGGGATAGGGGTTAATAACTTTATTAGAGTTGTGGTGGGCTCCAGGAGCAGAGGGATAGGGGTTAATAACTTTATTAGAGTTGCGGTGGGCTCCGGGAGCGGAGGGATAGGGGTTAATAACTCTATTAGAGTTGCGGTGGGCTCCGGGAGCGGAGGGATATGGGTTAATAACTGTATTAGAGTTGTGGTGGGCTCCGGGAGCGGAGGGATAGGGGTTAATAACTTTATTAGAGTTGTGGTGGGCTCTGGGAGCAGAGGGATAGGGGTTAATAACTTTATTAGAGTTGTGGTGGGCTCCGGGAGCGGAGGGATAGGGGTTAATAACTTTATTAGAGTTGTGGTGGGCTCCGGGAGCAGAGGGATAGGGGTTAATAACTTTATTAGAGTTGTGGTGGGCTCCGGGAGCGGAGGGATAGGGGTTAATAACTTCATTAACGCTGCGGTGGGCTCCTTGAGCCGCGGGATAGGGGTTAAACATTTTAGTATAGTGGCAGTGTTTAGTGACAGGGTATAAATAAAGTTGGGAAAAAGTAGAATAGCGAGATCGATGACTGTTAGTTAACAACAGTCCGCTGCTCATTGCCCCGTACTTGGACAGCACAGTTGACGGCTTGATAATTCGGCCTCAAAATGTATGATTTAAAAGCCGTTTTGGGTTGACTGTCCCTTTAACACGTGGCGTCCTTTCCAACCCATTTGGTTTTTAATTTATTTAGTTCAGCTTCTTTAAGATGAGTCTCGTGCAATAACACGTTAGGATTTGATTTACCCAGATGTTTAATTATTTGTTTACGTTTAATAGGAGAGAGGAGATGCCCCTGACATTCCAGGACACGATATTTAAACTATCTTTCATTATAGATAACTACTGGGTGGACAGAAAAAAACAAAAAACAAACAAAACAACCCCCCCTCCCCTAAAAAAGCGTGCCCCTCTCTGGACCACTGGAGTTATTTTAACAATGAAGATAAATCACCATCTAGACTTGTGGCTTGTGCTAAGTCTATCAGATAAATGTATTAGGGTTATACATTCTAGACTTCTTATGTTCTGCACCATTTGCATATTTCAGACATTCTCTTGGCAATATTGTATCACTGTTCATATGTACATTTGTTTATATTAGTCAGTTGTATTAAATGATTATTTATGGCAATGCAAACCTCATTTTACAACTGACATTCTCTTCACTCTAAGCGTTTAGCTTTGTTTGGTAAACACAGCATATTTTGCTTCTCTTATCTACAGACCGTTTATAAGAGGAATAACGTAGCATTACATTACAAGGTAATATCAGCACTGCTGTGTATGTGTATCTGTGGGTACAATTTAACGAAACCTTACATTCTATCGCCATCTGCTGGACATGACAGAAATATAAAATCCAAGAAATAAATCTTGCTAGTATTATTTATATTGTTCTAGATTACTAGTGGCGCGCTAACAGTTGAGCGTGAGCGATAAGGGGTTTATCGCGGCTCTTTACCGTACCGTGTGGCCCTCCTAGGGACAGCTGCCTGGGTGCAGAAATGAATTAGATATTCCTTGCAAATGAATGCACTCACAGGTCTTTCTCAAGGTGAAAAAACAAAGCTTTCTTTAATGTAACGTTGTCTTCCTCTTCATCAGCATAACAAAGTGAGAACAAACAAACAAATTTATACACGTGTACAATCAATTAACAATTCATACCTGTGTCCACTAAGTGAAAATTGCGGCAAACTGTTGTGTTGAACGCATAGCTTGCGTTCCACTTGTGCTAGACCGGAAGTGTCTATTTCTACCACATCCGGTTTACAACGTCAAAAAAATGTCAAAAAATATCAAAATATATATATATATATATATATATCTTTGTGTCTATATTGCTTAAATCATATGTGCCAATACTATTAATCAAGCTTATATAGCTAATGTGAAAATATTTATTACCTATAGTGTTTCACTTGATGATTGCCTATTTTCTTTACGTGCACTACTGGGGATTCTATCTCCTAAATTTGTGCTCATCTAGCTTCAGCTAGCATCTAGGCACAAGTAAGGAAGCTAGATGAGCACAAATTTAGGAGATAGAATCCCAAGTAGCGCACGTAAAGAAAATAGGCAATCATCAAGTGAAACACTATGGGTAATAAATATTTTTATCAGAACAGCCAATAGAATGCGAGTTCAATACGATTGGCTGATTGGATCAGCCAATCGGATTGAACTTCAATCTGATTGGCTGATTGCATCAGCCAATCAGACTTTTTCTACCTTAATTCCGATTGGCTGATAGAATTCTTGGAGGACGTCCCTTAAAGGAACCTTCATTCGCCGGGAAGTCATCAGTTGAAGAGGATGGCTCAGCATCGGCTCCGTTGAAGATGGCTCTGCTCCGCTCCGGATGGATGAAGATTGAAGACGCCGTCTGGATGAACACTTCTACCGGATGGAGGACCTCTTCTTTGCCGCTTGGATGAAGACTTCTACCGGATCAAGGACCTCCTCTTCGCACCTTGAATGAAGAATTCGTCTCGGCTGGGTGAAGACGACTCAAGGTAGGATGATCTTCAGGGGGTTAGCGATAGTTTTTTTTAAGGGGGGTTTGGGTGGGTTAGAGTAGGGGTATGTGGGTGGTGGGTTGTAATGTTGGAGGGGGGTATTGTATTTTTATTTTCAGGTAAAAGAGCTGATTACTTTGGGGCAATGCCCCGCAAAAAGTTCTTTTAAGGGCTGGTAAAAGAGCTGATTACTTTGGTAGTTTAGAATAGGATAGGGAATTTTTTATTTTGGGGGGCTCTTTTATTTTATTAGGGGGCTTAGATTAGGTGTAATTAGTTTAAACTTCTTGTAATTCTTTTTTATTTTTTGTAATTTAGTGTTTGTTTTTTATGTATTATAGAATAGTTTATTTTATTGTATTTTAATTTAGCTAATTGTAGGTAATTTATTTAATTAATTTATTGATAGTGTAGTGTTAGGTGTATTTGTAACTTAGGTTAGGATTTATTTTACAGGTAATTTTGTACTTATTTTAACTAGGTAGCTATTAAATAGTTATTAACTATTTAATAGCTATTGTAACTAGTTAAAATAAATACAAAGTTGCCTGTAAAATAAATATAAATCCTAAAATAGCTACAACGTAATTATTAGTTATATTGTAGCTATATCAGGGTTTATTTGATAGGTAAGTATTTAGTTTTAAATAGGATTAATTTAGTTAATTTTAGGAATATTATTTTGTTTCATTTAAATTATATTTATGTTAGGGGGGTGTTAGGGTTAGAGTTAGGTTTAGGGGTTAATAACTTTATTATAGTAGCGGCGACGGTGCGGGCGGGAGATTAGGGGTTAATAATTGTAGGTAGGTGGCGCGATGTTAGGGAGGGCAGATTAGGGGTTAATACTATTTATTCTAGTGTTTCCGAGGCGGGAGTGTGGCGGTTTAGGGGTTAATACATTTATTATAGTGGCGGAAAGGTCCAGTCGGCAGATTAGGGGTTAATAAGTGTAGTTAGGTAGCAGCGACGTTGGGGGGGGCAGATTAGGGGTTAATAAATATAATATAGGTGTTGGCGATGTTAGGGGCAGCAGATTAGGGATTCATAGGTATAATGTAGGTGGCGGCGGTGTCCGTTCTGCAGATTAGGGGTTAAAAATTTTTATTATAGTGGCGGCGATGTGGGGGGCCTCGGTTTAGGGGTACATAGGTAGTTTATGGGTGTTAGTGTACTTTGTAGCACAGAAGTTAAGAGCTTTATATTCACGCATTAGCCCATAAAGCTCTTAACTACTGACTTTTTTTGTCGGTAGGAGTCTTGTCGGTAGAGGGTCTACCGCTCACTTCTCCCAAGACTCCAAATACCGGCGTTAGGCAGATCCCATTGAAAAGATAGGATACGCAATTGGCATAAGGGGATCTGCGGTAGCCTGGAGTCGCGGTAGGGAAGTGAGCGTTAGACCCTTTCCTGCCTGACTCTAAATACCAGCGGGCGGTAAAAAGCAGCGTTAGAACCCCTTAACGCTGCTTTTGACGGCTAACGCAAAACTCTAAATCTAGGTGTTGTATTTTCTTGGAGTTTTGGGGCAGGAATATATTTCAAATTAGGCTGTTTCTTGCAAATGGCAGTTTTAACAGCGGAGTGAAAATCCTTGTATTTTCTTGGAGTTTTGGGGCAGGAATATATTTCAAATTAGGCTGTTGCTTGCAAGTGGCAGTTTTAACAGCTGAGTAAAAATCCTTGTATTTTCTTGGAGTTTTGGGGCAGGAATAACTACCTAGCTAAAATAAGTACAAATTTACCTGTAAAATAAACCCTAACCTAAGTTACAATTACAACTAACACTACACTATAATTAAATAAATTAACTAAATTACCTACAATTAATTACAATTAAATTAAATAAACTAAAGTACGGAAAAAAAACACTAAATTACTGAAAAAAATTAAATAATTACAAGAATTTTAAACTAATTACACCTAATCTAATCCCCCTAATAAAATAAAAAAGCCCCCCAAAATAATAAAAATCCCTACCCTATACTAAATTAAAAATAGCCCTTAAAAGGGCTTTTTGAGGGGCATTGCCCCAAAGTAATCAGCTCTTTTACCTGTAAAAAAAATACAATACCTCCCCAACATTACAACCCACCACCCACACACCCAACCCTACTCTAAAACCCACCCAATCCCCCCTTAATAAAACCTAACACTACCCCCTTGGCGATCACCCTACCGTGAAACGTCTTCACCCAGCCTGGCACAAGTGGTCCTCCAGAGGGGCAGAAGTCTTCATCCGATCCGGGCAGAAGAGGACCTCCAGACGAGCAGAAGTCTTGATCCAGGCGCATCTTCTATCTTCATCCATCCAGAGCGGAGCGAGTCCATCTTGAAGCCAGCCGATGCGGAGCATCCATCCAGACCAACGACTACATGACGAATGATGGTTCCTTTAAATGACGTCATCCAAGATGGCGTCCCTTGAATTCCGATTGGCTGATAGGATTCTATCAGCCAATCGGAATTAAGGTAGGAAAAATCCTATTGGCTGATCTAATCAGCCAATAGGATTGAGCTTGCATTCTATTGGCTGATTGGAACAGCCAATAGAATGCAAGCTCAATCCTATTGACTGATTGGATCAGACAATAGGATTGAACTTCAATTCTATTGGCTGATTGCATCAGCCAATAGGATTTTTCCTACCTTAATTCCGATTGGCTGATAGAGTCCTATCAGCCAATCAGAATTCAAGGGACGCCATCTTGGATGACGTCATTTAAAGGAACCGTCATTCGTCATGTAGTCGTCGGTCTGGATGGATGCTCCGCGTTGGTTGGCTTCAAGATGGACCCGCTTCGCTCCGGGTGGATGAAGATAGAAGATGCCGCCTGGATGAAGACTTCTGCTCGTCTGGAGGTCCTCTTCTGCCCGGATCGGATGAAGACGTCTGCCCCTCTGGAGGACCACTTGTGCCCGGCTGGGTGAAGACGTCTCACGGTAGGGTGATCTTCAAGGGGGTAGTGTTAGGTTTTATTAAGGGGGGATTGGGTGGGTTTTAGAGTAGGGTTGGGTGTGTGTGTGGGTGGTGGGATGTAATGTTGGGGGGTATTGTATTTTTTTTTACAGGTAAAAGAGCTAATTACTTTGGAGCAATGCCCCGCATAAAGTCCTTTTAAGGGCTATTTGTAATTTAGTATAGGGTAGGGATTTTTATTATTTTGGGGGGCTTTTTTATTTTATTAGGGGATTTGATTAGGTGTAATTAGTTTAAAATTCTTGTAATTATTTTATTTTTTTCTGTAATTTAGTGGGGGGGTCTCGTACTTTAGTTTATTTAATTTAATTGTAATTAATTGTAGGTAATTTAGTGAATTTATTTAATAATAGTGTAGTGTTAGGTGTAATTCTAACTTAGGTTCTTGTTTATTTTACAGGTAAATTTGTACTTATTTTAGCTAGGTAGTTATTAAATAGTTAATAACTATTTAATAACTATTGTACCTAGTTAAAATAAATACAAACTTGCCTGTAAAATAAAAATAAACCCTGAGATAGCTACAATGCAACTATTAGTTATATTGTAGCTATCTTAGGGTTTATTTTATAAATAAGTATTTAGTATTAAATAGGATTAATTTATTTAATTGTAGTAATTTTATTTAGTTTTATTTAAATTATATTTAAGTTAGGGGGTTAGACTTAGGGCTAGACTTAGGTTTAGGGGTTAATAAATTTACTATAGTAGCGGCAACGTTGTGGGCGGCAGATTAGGGGTAATAAATGTAGGTAGGTGTCGGCGATGTTAGGGGCGGCAGATTAGGGGTTAATAAAATTTAACTAGTGTTTGCGAGGCGGGAGTGCGGCGGTTTAGGGGTTAATATATTTATTAAAGTGGCGGCGATGTCCGGTCGGCAGATTAGGGGTTAAAACTTTATTTAAGTGTTTGCGATGTGTGGGGGGGCCTCGGTTTAGGGGTTAATAGGTAGTTTATGGGTGTTTGTGTATTTTTTAGCACTTTAGTTAAGAGTTTTATGTTACGGCGTTAGCCCATAAAACTCTTAACTACTGACTTTTAAATGCGGTAGGAGTCTTGACAGGAAAGGGTCTACCGCTTACTTCTTCCAAGACTCGTAATACCGGCATTAGGCAAGTCCCATTAAAAAGATAGGATACACAATTTACGTAAGGGGATTTGCGGTAAGCTCGAGTCGCGGAAGAAAAGTGAGCGGTACACATGTACCTGCCAGGTAGCGTTGGGACCTCTCAACGCTGCTTTTTAAGGCTAACGCAAGACTCGTAAAACATGTTAAATTATACAGCATTACAGTTGTTAGGGGGTGGTACAAGCCTCTCTTATTTCCTAGATAGGTTCAAGATTATGTGGATGCTAAGCACTCCATCTATTTATACTAAAAGGACTAGTGATTGAGGCAAACTATATGTGAGGAACATAATCTCATTATTAATGAGTCATATAAATGTAGGTAGTTTCTGCATTCCTCCTTTAGCAGGCTTTAAACTTAATGGTACTATCATTAGTGATGTCGCGAATAGTTCGCCGGCGAATAGTTCCCGGCGAACATAGCATGTTCGCATTCGCCGCGGCGGGCGAACATATGCGATGTTCGATCCGCCCCCTATTCATCATCATTGAGTAAACTTTGACCCTGTATCTCCCAGTCTGCAGATACATTCCAGCCAATCAGCAGCAGACCCTCCCTCCCTCCCTCCCAGACCCTCCCAGCTCCTGGACAGCAGCCATTTTAGATTAATTCGGAAGCTGCATTGTTAGTGAGAGGAGGGACAGCATATACTGTGCCCACTTGCCCAGTGCCACCACTCATATCTGGTGTAACAGTAGTGTAAATTTAAAAAAAAACATTTTTTGGACTGTGAAACATCAGTCTGCTTTTTTGTGTCAGGCTCACAGCGTATACTGTGCCCACTTGCCTAGTGCCACCACTCATATCTTGTTTAATAGTAGTGTAAGTGTACATTTAAAAACAAAAAAAAACTTTTTGGACTGTGAAACATCAGTCTGCTTTTTTGTGTCAGGCTCACAGCTTATACTGGGCCCACTTGCCCAGTGCCACCACTCATATCTTGTTTAATAGTAGTGTAAGTGTACAATTAAAAAAAAAAAAACTTTTTGGACTGTGAAACATCAGTCTGCTTTTTTGTGTCAGGCTCACAGCTTATACTGGGCCCACTTGCCCAGTGCCACCACTCATATCTTGTTTAATAGTAGTGTAAGTGTACATTTAAAAAAATAAAAACATTTTGGACTGTGAAACATCAGTCTGCTTTTTTGATTCAGGCTCACAGCTTATACTGGGCCCACTTGCCCAGTGCCACCACTCATATCTTGTTTAATAGTAGTGTAAGTGTACATTTAAAAAAAATAAAAACTTTTTGGACTGTGAAACATCAGTCTGCTTTTTTGTGTCAGGCTCACAGCGTATACTGTGCCCACTTGCCCAGTGCCACCACTCATATCTTGTTTAAAAGTAGTGTAAGTGTACATTTGAAAAAAAAATAAAAAAATTTTGGACTGTGAAACATCAGTCTCCTTTTTTTGTGTCAGGCTCACAGCATATACTGGGCCTACTTGCCCAGTGCACCACTCATATCTTGTTTAATAGTAGTGTAAGTGTACATTTAAAAACAAAAAAAACATTTTGGACTGTGAAACATCAGTCTGCTTTTTTGTGTCAGGCTCACAGTTTATACTGCGCCCACTTGCCCAGTGCCACCACTCATATCTTGTTTAATAGTAGTATAAGTGTACATTTAAAAACAAAAAAAAAAATGTTGGACTGTGAAACATCAGTCTCCTTTTTTGTGTCAGGCTCACAGCTTATACTGGGCCTACTTGCCCAGTGCACCACTCATATCTTGTTTAATAGTAGTGTAAGTGTACATTTAAAAACAAAAAAAACATTTTGGACTGTGAAACATCAGTCTGATTTTTTGTGTCAGGCTCACAGCGTATACTGTGCCCACTTGCCCTGTGCCACCACTCATATCTTGTTTAATAGTAGTGTAAGTGTACATTTAAAAAAAAAACTTTTTGGGCTGTGAAACATCAGTCTGCTTTTTTGTGTCAGGCTCACAGCTTATACTGGGCCCACTTGCCCAGTGCCACCACTCATATCTTGTTTAATAGTAGTGTAAGTGTACATTTAAAAAAATAAAAACTTTTTGGACTGTGAAACATCAGTCTGCTTTTTTGTGTCAGGCTCACAGCATATACTGTGCCCACTTGCCCAGTGCCACCACTCATATCTTGTTTAATAGTAGTGTAAGTGTACATTTAAAAAAAAAAAAACTTTTTGGACTGTGAAACATCAGTCTGCTTTTTTGTGTCAGGCTCACAGCTTATAATGGGTCCACTTGCCCAGTGCCACCACTCATATCTTGTTTAATAGTAGTGCAAGTGTACATTTAAAAAAAAATGACAGGCAGGGGCAGGGCACCCGCAGGTGCCGTCGTGGTCGTGGTGCTGTGATTCCCTTTGGCCCTAGAATAATGCCGAGTGTTCAGAGGCCACGTCACATGAACTCGAAAAGTTCTGAGGACATAGTTGACTTTTTTTTTTTTAAACAAGCTTTATTAAACATAAAGAAACATCATACAAAGACAGAATGTTACACCATCATAGTATACAAGAGGGCTTGTGTTTAAGTTTTCCAAAAACTAAAAGTTTTGAAGAGATAGTGATGTAAATCCGACATTAATCAGTGTCCAGAAATGTGCCCTCCCTGAGGTCGGAGAGGGCGAGTCCTCTGCTGTGTTAGCTACAATGTCCTCTGGTCGTTAGATAGAAAAGTAACTCTGGCGCAACATTTAATATAATAAAACTTGGGTTTTTGTTGCTAAACAGTTCAAAACTTTTTGTCCTTTGCTTGTTCTTAAAAAGAAGTAAACATTCTAGCACGAACCAAAAGACATACGGAAGACAGATAAGTTAGGGTTCAGAGCATTTAAGAAGGGAGAGAAAAAAGGGAGGGGGAAGGGGAAGAGAGAGAAGGGGAAAAGAGAGAAAAAAAAAAAAAGAAGGAAAACCATCATTTATTTGTAATTGCATGCATTAGCGCGATCAGGAGTATAAAAGTATAAGTAATGGTGGCCATCATCAGTTCATATGTGGCCATCTGGTTGCTCCTAAGGTAATGGAGTTTCTCTAGGATCAACAGTTCCTCTACTGCGGAACGCCAATCAGAGAGGGCAGGTGTTTCTCTAGATTTCCACAACTTTGGTATTAGTCTCTTAGCGCCGGTGAGCATAATCAGGAGAAGGGCCCAGTTGTGGCTGCTCTTAGTGTCGGGAAGATGAAGAAATAGTAAAGTTTCTGGAGATGTGGGGATATTTGTGTTCAGTTTGTCGGACATCTCCTTCAGGACTGACGTCCAGTAGTTGGTCAACTTGGGGCATTCCCACCAAATTTGAATAAGAGTACCCTGTTCACCGCACCCTCTCCAGCAAGCGTCTCTGACTGTCGGGAAAATCTGATGGAGTCTATGTGGGGGATAGTACCATCTTGAGAGTAATTTAATATGTATTTCTTGAACTGTGGCTGAGACAGAGGAACGTTTAATTAACTTAAACGATTTAAGCCAATCTTCTTCTTCAATAATAGAATCAAGGTCCCTGTTCCATGCTCTAACAAATGAGGGGAGTGGAGTATCTGGTGGTGTCAAGAGTAATTTATATATTTTTGAAATTAATCGTCTTGGCGGTGAGGTCCCTGTACAGAGTGTTTCAAATGGAGTAAGGTCTCTGAGAAAATTTCCTCTGTCGTTATGGTGTGACAAGTAGTGCGATAACTGATGATATCTTAACCATGAGGAAAAGACTTCCCCATGGAGTTCAACCATCTCCTGTTGTGAACGTAATCTGCCATTATGGAGAGCAAAATGTAGTATTCCTAATCTCAGATTATGTGGTGCAGTTTTACGTTTACACAATTCATAGTAGGGAATCTCAGAATTTTCAAGAATCAGAAGCATTGGGGATGATCTTGCTGAAATGTGTGTGCTAGTTAAAAGTAATCTATCCCATTCTAAAAATGTTTCTGACGTTAGATGATATTTGTGTAAGAGTTTAGGGCGCTTAGAGGAAGGATGCCACATTGTTGGTATGAAGGATCTGTCCATCCAACCTCACCCATTGTTTCTGTGATGTGTTGTGTGACCACTCTACCAATCTCTGAAGGAGTATAGCTCTTCTATACAAGGCCAGATTAGGGAATCCCAAACCCCCTGTCTCTAGGGAGGTATAGTGTTTTTTTTGGTATTCTGGGTTTTACTCGAGTCCAGATAAACCGTTCTAAGGAACCCTGTAGTTGTAATAAGAAGTCTATGTGCAGACATATAGGTACAGTTTGTATAACGTACAGAATACGTGGCAGAATGTTCATCTTGACTAGACTTATTTTCCCCAGCTAGGATAAGGATTTATTTCTCCAGGAGGATAGATCGTTAATTATTTCCATACGCAATGCGAGGTAATTATAGTTATATAAATCCGAGGGGTTTGCTGACAGATAAATGTGTACTTCAGTTTGGATGTAGCTAAGGGAACATTGTAATCAGTAGCTAAGAGTCGGATTTGTTCTGCAGGGGTATTAATGTTAAGGAGCTCCGACTTCGAGAGGTTCAGATGAAAATTAGACATCTCACCATATTCTTGAATCTCTCTCAGTAGCTCCGGGATGGACGTTTCTACATTAGTGAGGGTGTAAAGAACATCATCGGCGTATAACGCCTGTTTATACTCCATATCACCTATTCTAACACCCATAATATTTGAATTAAGTCTGACCTTTTGCGCCAGGGCTTCTATGGAGAGGGCAAAAAGTAAAGGGGACAGAGGACATCCCTGACGGGTTCCATTTGATATTGTAAATGTATTTGACAATGTTCCATTTATCCTAATTCGTGCATTTGGGGATGAGTATAGTGCGAAAACCATGTTCAAAAAGGGTTCTCCGAAATTCATGGTCCTCATAACCTGACGCAGAAAAGACCAATCGACCCGGTCGAAGGCCTTCTCCGCGTCAGTCGAGAACAGCGCCATAAGCACCTTCTCGGTTTGCGCACAATTTAGCAACTGAATCACCTTATTGGTATTATCCCGTGCCTCTCTCCCCGGCACAAAACCAACTTGGTCTGACGAGATGAGACTCGGCAAAAATCTGTTGAGGTGATTCGCCAGGATTTTGGCTAGAATTTTTATGTCCAAATTTAATAAGGATATAGGCCTGAAATTAGCTGGAGAGGTGGGGGGTTTTCCGGGCTTGGGGATAACTGTAATATATGCTTCAAGCATAGAGCTAGAGAGTGTGGGCTGTTCTATTAAGTTATTGAAAAGTTGGAGCATTAGAGAACTCAAAGTGCCCCCGAATAGTTTATAATACCTAGGCGAGAAACCATCCGGTCCCGGGCTTTTCCCACTCGGGAAATCCTTAATGGTTTGCATTATTTCGTCTGCTGAAATGTGTTTATCAAGGCTATCTCTTTGTTCAGTGTCTAATTGGGGCAGTTTCAGTGTGGTTAAATATTGCATCACCAAACTTTCTTTCTCGGACCTGTCTCTGCCAAAGTCCTCTGATCTCTGTGATTGTGTGATGTTGTATAGTGATTGATAAAATGAATGAAAAGAATGAGCTATTTGTTTAGAGCCTTTTAATACCGACCCGTCTGGATTTTGTATCCAATGTATATGTGTTTTAAGTTGTTTTCTTCGGACAGCCATAGCCAATAATTTGCCAGGCTTATTGCCTCCTTCATAGTATTGCTGTTTTAGATGTAACATTTTGCGTTGATAGGCCTCCTGTAAATGTGTATTTAAATCAGATTTAGCTTTCTCTAACTTCATTTTAATATCTAAATCTGAAGGGTCATCTTTGTGTTTCTTTTCTATTTGAATAATGTTTTGAAGTAATTGTGTGTGTCTTAATCTGCGGTTCCTATTAAGTCTCGCCTGGTGTTTGAGAAACTCACCTCGCATAACGCATTTATGTGCTTCCCATACTGTTACAGGTGAGGTCTGGGAAGGACAATTATGAGCTAGGTAGTCAGTCAGTGAATTTTGTATGTCAATTTTTATTAGAGGGCCATTTAATAGGGTGTCGTCTAGTCTCCATGTGTATGTTGTAGGTGGTAAGTCGGGCCATTGTACTGCGCAGGTAACAGGGGCGTGGTCAGACCAAGTGATCGGTCCAATTGAGCAGTCAGTAATCATGTCCAATCCGTTGGAATCGGTAAAGAAATAGTCTATACGAGAATATTTGTTGTGTGGGGATGAGAAAAAGGTGAAGTCTTTGCTGGTTGGGTGTAGTGTCCGCCAGACATCATGTAAATGTAAATTTGTGATTGTGGACCTAACCGATTTAATTATTTTGGGTGAGGTGCTAGTTAATCCATTTGATGTATCCAATTGTGCGTCCATGGTGATATTAAAGTCTCTGGAGAGAAACACCGGGCCCTTCGCATGATCCAAGAGAATCTTAGAAAATTTAGTCATGAATAAATGCTGGTCAGAGTTTGGGCTGTACAGTGTGGCTAAAGTGATAGGGTGCTCATATAGTAGACCCGTAACTATCAAATACCTGCCCTCTGGATCTTTTTCTATGTGTAAATTTTTCAGTGGGACCGATTGGTGAATCAATATACCCACCCCACATCTCTTAGTAGTGCCAGAGGCGAGGCAGTCGGGTATTGTGCGTTAAACCATTTTGGCTCTCTTCCCCTGCGGAAATGTGTCTCTTGGAAGAAGAGAACATGACTATGTAAATTCTTGAGAGCATTAAAAGCGATGGATCTCTTACCTGGATTATTTAATCCTTTGGCGTTGACCGTAGTCAATGTTAGGGTATGAGCGCCAAATCTACTAGCTTGTTGGTTCATTCTGAGGAGAAGAAAAAAAAAAAAAAAAAGGGGGAAGGGGGTGGGTGAGGTGAGAAGTCTGACGGTTAAAGTGTAAGGAAGGGTTGGGAAGGACAGTTAAAGGATAAATGAAAGAAAGTATTCAATATAAGAGAGTAGATGAGGATGTATATAGTATAGTTTAAAGGTATGAAGAAAAGGAAAAGAAAAGTGTACAGTCAAATACTAGTTAAGCATTCAACAATAACAGTGAGACAAAAATACTGACGGGGTGGTAACCCCCAGGCTAATTCAAACAATAGATACATTTGTGTCCTCCAGCATGGGTCTAGCCCATTCCCTAGAGGGCATTTGTACAGTTGGCATAGTATAATATTTGGCGAGGGGGGGGGGAGGAAAAAATGAGGGAGGTTAGGGAAGGGATAGGTTATGAGTGAGGGGGTGAAAGGGAAGAGAGGAGGCTATATGGAAAGGAGGTAACAATCTGAAACTATTGATAAGAGTATTTGAACTTATTCCCACCAATGATAACATGCAGTGATCAACATTATAAACCTTATATCAATCAACTTTATATAATCTAAATGCAACAAATTCTAGAAACCATGGTTCTCTGGTTGAAGGCAATCTTAACATTAAGGGCAACATGGTACATCATAAGACATCTGTGGGCCCTTATTTCCAGGTGAGCCGGGGATGTCACCAGGATCATATATTTTACTAAAAGCGTAGTCAAATGAAAAAGGATACAGTTTAGGTGGTTCTTGAAGTAAAGTTTCTATGATCTCAATATGGAAAGTTTCCTGCTTTGGTTGTTGTTGATCACAGGCGTGAAGAAGAGTGTCCCTGAGTTGCCTCTGAACCGGGCAGAGGCTCAGCAATTGAGAGGTTTGTATAGAAGGCTTGCAAGTCTGCACCCGGGCTGAACACTGCCGTCTTGTTCTGGTGTGTTGCCACTAGTGATTTAGGGAATCCCCAGCGGTACTGGATTTTATGTGCCCTTAATCTGGATGTAACGTGACTCAGCTCCCTTCTCTTTTGGAGGGTGGTAGGTGACAAGTCTGAAAAGACTTGAATTTCCTCACCTGCATGGTGAATAGGGCTCTTAAGGCGGGCAAATTTGAGGATCTCTTCCTTGTCTTTGTAATTTAAAAAGCGAACAATTATATCCCTGGGGGGAGCTTTAGGTGGTGGCTTAGCTCTAAGTGCTCTGTGTGCACGTTCGAGCATTATATCTGGAGCTGACGGAGTGTCTTTTAGGGTTCAAAATAAACTTTGGAGGTAGCCATCGATTGCTGACGGGTGAACAGATTCAGAGACCCCTCTGAAGCGTAAATTGTTTCGGCGGCCCCTATTATCCAGGTCCTCCACCTTGTCTGAGAGCTGTTGTATAGCTTCATTTTTATTTTGGAGCTCTGTGTTCAGTAATTGTACCAATGATTCTTGTTCATGTTGCATCGTTTCCACTTGCGAGACCCTGGCATCCAGTATTGTGATGTCTTTTTTAAGGTCATTGAAAAGGGTGCGCATCTCTTGAACCACATTTTTGATGTCTTCTTTTGAGGTTAGATGTTTTAGATCTTCCTTTGTTATGCGGTCACTATTAGAGGCCATTTTGTCAGGATCTTTTTGTTGTGCAGCAGAGTATGGCAGGTTGGTCTCCATAGTATCAGTTGTTGGAGAGCAGGGTTGTTCCACTTGCTTTCGATATTTATTTAATGTGCTTGCAGTTGTAATTTTGTCAATTTTAACTTGTTTCTTGCAAGGCATTACTCAGTCTCTTAGTGAAAGGAAGGGAAAAAAAATTCTCACTTTTCTCTCCCTATTCTTCCCTTTTTTTTTCTTTTATTTGTTATTTTTTATTCTCTTTCCTCCCTCACTCTTTATTTTATCCTTTCCCATGCAGCTGCTAAAAGTCTGCAGTGTTGCAGTAATGTGGATAAATTCACTTTCTCTTTATTCCAATACATATATTCCAACTTGGCATGAAAGTTGTGACCTATTAATATTATGATACATCAATGGTAAGAAAGAGTTTGCTAGTCTAGAGTGATAATGTTAAGGTATATATCTAATTTTAATCTTGAGAATAGATGCAGTCTTTCCACATTTCTGATTGATATCAGACTTGTATTGCAGCAAAAGTAGCAGAAGCAAGCAAAAAGATTCACAGTAGGGAAAGGTGTCAGCCTGAGCAGTGGGCCTTAATTACTATGGTATATTTTCAAGTGACCCTCTCATGTATGACACTGTAGTGTTGGCGTAAGATGACAGTGTGTTGGTGCCGCTAATCCCCTTTTCAAATCTAAGGTGGCTATAGAAGCTCGTGAGGAGCCGGTGAGGATGTGTGACGCACCCAGGCCCCAGGCTTTATAATGCGGCGCGGCCGCGTGAATAGCTGTGTGTCCTACCTCGGGGCTGTGCGAGAGGGTTGTGGTGTCTCTAAGAAGACAGGCGGTAAGCGTTAGCTTCTTTTTCTTTCTCCTCCGGTCCGCTCACAGGAGCGGTTTATGGTGTATAATGTCGGTGCCACCGCACTTACTTTGCTGAGTATTCAGCAGCCTGAGGCCTGATCGCGGCTGTCTGCCTTATCTCCAAGGGGTCTCCGTCGTCTGTGGAGATTTTATAGTCTAGCAGGGGGTGCTGTACAATTGTTCCTCCTTTTGAATACTTTGAACAATAAAATAAGAAAATGATGCCATTTTTATGTTAAATTCGCCTGAGGGTTTGAGGAGCAAACTTAAAACACAGCCATCTGCCTGCGTGGCTTGGCTCCGCCCCCCATAGTTGACTTTTTAACACAGGATACCCAATCTTCTATAGCTTCCGCTCCGAACCTTGACGCACCATCCTCCTCCAGCTTATCTTCGGGCACCTCTCAAGTTACCACTCGCCCGCCTGCCGCCACCACCAACACTAGCACCACAGCCGCTTCACTTGATCTGTCAGAGGAGTTATTTACACATCAGTTGGAAGAAATGAGTGATGCGCAACCATCATTGACAGAGGATGTAGATAACAGTGATATGTCTCAGTCAGGCAGCATTACAGACATGGACGTACGGTGTGATGATGTTGTACCCGCTGCTGCTTCCGTTGTTGATTTGTCAGATACAAGTGAAGCGGTTGATGATGACGATGCGTCCGTGTACTCGATTGTGCAAAAGGAAGTAATGACATGTCTGGCACACAGTGTTGGGGCAAGGGTCCATCTGACCACTGATAGCTGGTCTGCAAAGCATGGTCAGGGCAGGTATATCACCTACACTGCGCATTGGGTAAGCCTGCTGATGGCTGCCAAGCTGCCAAGCATGCAGAGGAGTTGGTGACACCGCCACGACTTGCAGGCAGGCCTGCTGCCACCTCCTCTACTCCTCCTACTCCATCCTCTTCCATAACCTCCTCGGCTGAGTCCTCTTCTGCTGCTGCATCTTGCTCCACATCAACGGCACCCCCCCCAGCTCCCCAGGGACTATTCCACATCCCGGATACGGCAGTGTCACGCCGTCTTGGGGTTGACTTGCCTGAAAGCAAAAAGTCACACCGGACCAGCAGTCCTGTCTGCCCTGAACGCATAGGTGGATCAGTGGCTGACTCCGCACCAACTAGAGATCGGCAAAGTGGTTTCTGACAGCAGAAGTAATTTGCTGGCGGCATTGAAATTGGGCAAGTTGACACATGTGCCGTGCATGGCACATGTGTGTAATCTGATCGTACAATGCTTTGTGCATAAGTACCCAGGCTTACAGGACGTCCTGAAGCAGGCCAGGAAGGTGTGTGGCCATTAGAGGCGTTCCTACACGGCCATGGCGCACTTTTCAGATATCCAGTGGCGAAACAACATGCCAGTGAGGCACTTGATTTGCGACTGCCCGACACGTTGGAATTCAACACTCCTAATGTTCGACCGCCTGCTCCAACAAGAAAAAGCCGTTAACGAGTATTTGTATGACCAGGGTGCTAGTTCAGGAGGTGACAAACCTAGTCAGTCGCACCGAAGGCACCATCAGCGACATCATACCATTTGTTTTCTTCCTGGAGCGTGCCCTGCGAAGAGTGCTGGATCAGGCCGTAGATGAGCGTGAAGAGGAAGTGTTGTGGTCACCATCACCACCAGAAACAGCCTTATCAGCATTGCTTGCTGGACCAGCGGCAACGCTGGAAGAGGATTGTGAGGAAGAGGAGTCAGAGGAGGAATGTGGCTTTGAGGAGGAGGAGGAAGACCAACCATAACAGGCATCCCAGGGTGCTCGTTGTCACCTATCTGGTACCCGTGGTGTTGTACGTGGCTGGGGAGAAGAATATACCTTCAGTGAGATCACTGAGGATGAGGAACGGGACATGAGTAGCTCAACATCCAACCTTGTGCAAATGGGGTCTTTCATGCTGTCGTGCCTGTTGAGGGACCCTCGTATAAAAAAGCTGAAGGAGAATGACCAGTACTGGGTGTCCATGCTACTAGACCCCCGGTATAAGCATAAAGTGCCTGAAATGTTAAAGAATTACCGCAAGTCGGATGCAGCAGTTCCAAAATAAATTAAAAAGTATGCTTTACACAGTGTATAAGGGTGATGTCACAGCACAACGGGAATCTAACAGGGGAAGAGGTAAAAGTAATCCTCCGACTCCCACGACCACGCCGGCAAGGACAGGATGCTTTACAGACGTGTTGTTGATGGAGGACATGCAGAGCTTTTTCAGTCCTATGCATTGCCACAGCCCTTCGGGGTCCACCCTCAGAGAATGACTCGACTGACAGGTAGCAGACTACCTCGCCTTAACTGCAGATCTTGACACTCTGAGGAGCGATGAACCCCTTGACTACTGGGTGTGCAGGCTTGACCTGTGGCCTGAGCTATCCCAATTTGCGATAGAACTTCTGGCCTGCCCCGCTTCAAGTGTCCTGTCAGAAAGGACCTTCAGTGCAGCAGGAGGTATTGTCACTGAGAAGAGAAGTCGCCTAGGTCAAAAAAGTCTAGATTACCTCACCTTTATTAAGATGAATGAGGGATGGATCCCGAAGGGACTGACATTGGGCGATACATTCGAGTAAAAAAGGCCTGATGAGATGAGCTGCCTTGGGCTAAAAATGGTCCACACGCTGCTGTATTTTATCTTCGAATGCCGGATGACTTGCGTGACTTATCCGCCACCAACTAGGGTTCAAGCCGCAATGTTTTAGGGCACTTTCTGCCTGGGAAACAAACATCAATTTTTCTGGCCGCTGCTACTGCAGCGGCTGCAACAATACCTAATTTTTCAGGCATGTGTACATGCCAAATTTTTCTGGCCTCTGGTGCTGCACTGTGGCTTCAAAAACCAAACCAAAAAAAAGGCACGTAACAGGGATTAAACTGATAGGAATAGTACTACTTAACACACCACTCCTATCTGGTGGCACATTAGATTGCACGCGCAGTGCCCCAAATTTGAAGTAGGAGGACCGACCAAGCATCTTTTTCCATCTTCCGGTTCTTAAAATCCATGCCATATACACGTCCCCTGGCGCCGCAACTGCCTCTGGGAATCTTACCATGGGTCCCAGACTGCACGTCTTGTAATTCTCTGTCTGGGAAATTATCTATCTATCAAATCTATCTATTTATCTATCAAATCTATCTATCATATCTATCAAATGTATCTATTGCATCTATTGATCTATCTATCTAATCTAGGTATCTATCTATCTATCTATCAAATCTATCTATCTCATGGCCGGACTGTTTTGTGACAGCCACTTGTGTTTCGGCCAAATGTCCGTCGGCCAAATGTCCGTCTGCCAAATGTCCATCGGCTAAAAGTCCGGCCACGATTGCACGCGCTGTGCCCCAAATTTGAAGTAGGAGGACCGACCAAGCATCTTTTTCCATCTCCGGGTTCCTAAAATCCATGCCATATACACGTCCCCTGATAGGGGACGTAACAGGGATTAAACTGATAAGAATAGTACTACTTAACACACCACTCCTATCTGGTGGCACAGTAGATTGCACGCGCAGTGCCCCAAATTTGAAGTAGGAGGACCGACCAAGCATCTTTTTCCATCTCCCGGTTCCTAAAATCCATGCCATATACACGTCCCCTGGCGCCGCAACTGCCTCGGGGAACTTTACCATGGGTCCCAGACCGCACGTCTTGTAATTCTCTGTCTGGGAAATGATCTATCTATCAAATCTATCTATCGTATCTATCAAATGTATCTATTGCATCTATTGATCTATCTATCTAATCTATGTATCTATCTATCTATCTCGTGGCCGGACTGTTTTGTGACAGCCACTTGTGTTTCAGCCAAATGTCCGTCTGCCAAATGTCTGTCGGCTAAAAGTCCGGCCACGATTGCACGTGCAGTGCCCCAAATTTGAAGTAGGAGGACCGACCAAGCATCTTTTTCCATCTCCCGGTTCCTAAAATCCATGCCATATACACGTCCCCTGGCGCCGCAACTGCCTCTGGGAACTTTACCATGGGTCACAGACCGCACGTCTTGTAATTCTCTGTCTGGGAAATTATCTATCTATCTATCAAATCTATCTATTTATCTATCAAATCTATCTATCTATCGTATCTATCAAATGTATCTATTGCATCTATTGATCTATCTATCTAATCTATGTATCTATCTATCAAATCTATCTATCTCGTGGCCAGACTGTTATCTGACAGCCACTTGTGTTTTGGCCAAATGTCCATTGGCCAAATGTCCGTTGGCCAAATGTCCGTCTGCTAAAAGTCCGGCCATGATTGCACGCGCAGTGCCCCAAATTTGAAGTAGGAGGACAGACCAAGCATCTTTTTCCATCTCCCGGTTCATAAAATCCATGCCATATACACGTCCCCTGATAGGGGACGTAACAGGTATTAAACTGATAAGAATAGTACTACTTAACACACCTTATAATAACGCAGAGAGAGGCAACGCAGAGAGAGGAGTCTGAAGAAGAGGAGTCACAGGAGGAAGGTGGCTTTGAGGAGGTGGAAGACCAAACACAGCAGGCGTCCCAGGGGGCTTGTCACCTTTCGGGGACCCTTGGTGTTGTACGTGGCTGGGTGGAGGAAGAGACCTTCAATGACATCAGTGAGGACAAGGAACGGGACATGGCTAGCTTGGTATCCAACCTTGTACAAATGGGGAGTTTGCGGTTGTGCAAATGGACTGTTTGCGGTGCGTTAAACGGGGAGTTTGGTCTGTCACTGTGAAGCGGGCGTAACCCTTACACTACCTGATCGATACAACATCATTCTTGATGTTTTAAAGCACGTTATTCCAAACAATTTAGGAATGTTAGGTGATTTATGCCCTTTATGGATTAAAACCAGACTCTGCATCAACTATGTAATTTTACGTGGGAGTTTTGCCATGGATCCCCCTCCGGCATGCCACAGTCCAGGTTTTAGTACCCTTGAAACAACTTTTCCATCACTATTGTGGCCAGAAAGAGTCCCTGTGGGTTTTAAAATTCGCCTGCCTATTGAAATCAATGGCGGTTTGCCCGGTTCGCCCGGTTCGCCCGTTCACGAACATTTGCAGGAGTTCGCGTTCGCCATTCGCGAACAGAACATTTTAAGTTTGCGACATCACTAACTATCATATGGGATATAGGTTAATAAGAAAGGGATCATGTATGATACTTCTACATATCCTATTAAAAATAGACACAGTGTCAAAACAGATTATATGATGCTATCCTTATTGTAAGAGAAACTAAAATTAATATTACATTTCTGATGTTAAAGTGAAGAATCATATCTAGTACTCGTTAAACTTAAGTGTGGTCTACAAATCAGGAAATTGGGCACAATATCACATTAAGGCATGAAAAGTAAACTTCCATCACAGAAATATAGTACAATATTAAACTGTATAAGCATTATATTAAGCATCCAGTAGTTCCAGAGAGAGTGATATATACCGG
This sequence comes from Bombina bombina, assembly GCF_027579735.1. NCBI lineage: Eukaryota > Metazoa > Chordata > Amphibia > Anura > Bombinatoridae > Bombina > Bombina bombina. Next base: position 293,340,957 of record NC_069506.1, read on the forward strand.
CTTTGTGGAAGCTTCAACCCACACCGGTCAAGATGATAGAGGACCATCACCTGACTGCTGTACTATTCTCCATATTAAGGTGTAGGTAATGTGTAACTTGTCCTTATCTTCGGAAAATAGTCTCTATTGGGAAAATATTGTGTCGGAGTGTACTTGCTCCCACCTGCGTGGTTTTACTTGCCTTCCAAAACTGCGGCCATAGATCCCTTTTGTTCAGTGCGCAATGCGTTTCAACCAAGCTAGCATTTGCATTAGGTTCATGTGCTGTTATGCAGGTTTCCTTCTCCACTATGATCGGCCGCCTCATGGTAAGTTCCGGCACCACTACAGCTGCTGAAGGGGCCAGAGCCAGAGGCTTCTCCATATTGAGGCGAGCATTGGCTTGGTAAGCGTTATAGGAGTTGTACAATTCCTGGCTGCTCCTATCGTACATAGTTATATATTGCTGGATAATGGATGCTATACTGTAAGATTTTGTTTCTAAACCATGTGAGAATCTGTAGAAAAAATTTTCAGGTTGTGAGAATCTCAACTGCGGACCTACTTGATTATATATGGAAACTAACACTGTGACTTTAATTTGTCTAGGTTACTACGTTTAAACGGTGGTAATGAATAAAAGTAGCTGTGTACCTCAAAAATAAGGTGGACTTTGTTATAGGATCATAATAGAGTAACAAAAGTAAGAACTCGTTACATATATATTACACTTGCATACCATGTAACGAGATTTGAGCTATTTTATTTAACCTGAGTATCTTTGAACAACCACTTAATATCGTAGGCACAAGTGTTGAAAAAAAAGCTAAGCAGGTAAGTCTGATATCAGTTGTTATTGAATTAGTATGCATACACAAGCAATCACAATTAACTTGAGGCTGAAGTAAGTGCATCCCATGACTGCAGGAGACAGTGGAGGAAGCTGCAGTGTTCCGGAAAGCTTGTAGTGATGTCACCTCTCACCGGGAGTGAGAAACAAACAAACAGTGATTAATAAAAGTTCCGTAGCTCATCTATCCTCAGTGCAGTAGATGAAATACACAGCGGGTGCAAAGGAGCTGGTAAAGGTATATTCAAAGAGATGTTTAACGTTAAGAGAAACTTATGTTAGGAGCTTGATACAGGGGCTTTGACAAACAATACCAAGCAACGAATGTTCAGCTGGGCAGCCAATTATAGCAAAGGTTTGTGGGCGTGTATAAATCTCTTAAAGGCAGATAACATAAAGGCACAGAACATATAATAACATATATAGGATGTTACATTGACTCTGTAACTCTCTCTGAAGTGGCCCAAGCTCTTATGTACTCTGCTGCGGTTGTGGAGTAGGCAGGGCTTTGATATGAGACTCCAAGTCATGCAATATTTTCCCCAACTCTGCTGGGTTGGTCTTATCTGTTACAATTGATCTCTGATAGAAAGGAACCAGTTCAGAGATCGGATAGTTAGCTTTCGGTAGGTCGGTTACTCCTTCGGTAGGAATCTCATATGTATAGTGGCATAGAACTTCGGTCACCTCCTCCTCAAAGTGAGAGAAATGTGTACATAGGAGTTCCTTAATTGTATAGCATAACTGCTCATCCATATTGAGTACTAGAATAGAATAGGTGCTTTAGAAGGTGGTCGTTCTTCAGCACAAACGGTTAGTTATACTGACTAATCAGAGTAATGTGGGGGTAGAGAGAGGTATAGGCCGTTATAAGGCCTCTGCTGCGTACCTTTTCTATTCAGGTCTTCCTGTTTTCATCCATATATAAAAGTTGCATACGTTTGATCCACAAGTAGTACTTGACACATTTCTCATGAGAGGAAAAAAGATATGCGAGTATTAGGAGAGATAAACAGCAGTTTAATCAGTGGCAGTGCTGATGTTCAGACGTAGCTAAAAGGCAGCCATCTTGCTCGGTGGCCATTCACGAACCCCCATTTCACCTGTTTTGATCCATGGAATAATGTGTTTTGCTTTTATTCATTCCCGGATTGCCTGTATTCATTGTCCAAGTGCAATGATTCTTGCTGGGTTTTGGAAATTTTGTTTGGAAGCATTGGTGAGGCTTTGCTTTCCTGGGCACCGAAACATTGGAGTCAAGTTCCAGGAGGTACTTCTGGTGGGGAGCACAGGGCACACAGCATGAAGAACGCTGAAAGATAAGAGGGGGCGGTGTTAGAAGTTTGGAACGCATACCTACTCTCTGGATTTCTCCCTCTTGCTAGTAAAGTCCCATTGAGAGGCTTCCCCATTTGCACTCTGATTTGATTCTCTCAACAACTTCTGGCACACGTTTTGTTCTCTCACTCACCCTACTAGTCTCCCCGGTAGTACCACTCTCATTCCTCTCATTTAACCAGGCCTTGCCAATCTTGCGGGCTGGGACCTTCTCATCCTCTGCACTAATGAGTGATCTGTGTAACCGGTTAGTTTGTACAAGTAATTGGTCAGAGAGTGCTGAGTATAGAATAGGTAACAGCTGTGTAATTAACCCTTATGTAATTACTATTTAATGGTTTCATGAAAACAGGGGCTATATTTTTTTAATTAACAAGTTTAGGATTGAACAGTGATTTTCTATTGCATTTTCCATCAGTGCATGTTTGTAATGTATAAATCTATTTTTTTTCATTTTCTAAATGTCTGTATTAAACAGGACTTCTAAAAATCTCCTAAAGACTTTCTTGGACAGGAATGTGGAAGGACCTGTAGGCTCCTTTTGTGGAAGGGGTCTCAGTATATTTTGGGTGGGGCTTTGGTGTGTTGTGTGCAAGGAAGTCTGTGTGCCCTGAGTAGAGCCGGGATCTTCCCTAAGAACTAGGACATTTGAACTGGCTGGAGAAGTTGCATAAAAGAAAGCATTTAGACCTCACAACTCATGACAATACTGAACATCCAGTATGGTTGGAAGGTCCATCCTAAGCACTATGGAATTAAAAAAAAACTTTGATTTTGTTGGTCCATTAAAGGTATCACAATCTACTGTAGGAACATTCTCTGTGAGACCAATGATATAAAGTAATACACTTATATATACACATATTTAATATAAAATATAAGTTTATTATTGAAACAAAGGGTTTCAAAAAGTTAAAGAGGGATATTGTATTTGTAAAGGTTTATAAAAACAGAAAACAACATCTTGGTGATGACAGAGATATAATTGAATAGCCAAATCGGCTGATAGAATCCTATCAGCCAATCGGAATTCGAGTGACGCCATCTTGGATGACGTCACTTAAAGGTACCGTCATTCGTCGTTAGTCGTCGGGAAGAAGAGGATGGATCCACGTAGGCTCCTCTGAAGATGGTTCTGCTCCGCTCAGGATGGATGAAGATTGAAGACGCCGCCTGGATTTAGACTTCTATCGGATGGAAGATTTCTTCAGCGCCGCCTGGATGATGACTTCATCGGATGGAAGATTTCTTCAGCGCCCCTTGGATGATGACTTCTGCCGCTCCGGATCTCCTCTTCGGTTCCATCGGTGGTCGGCTGGCTGAACACGACTCAAGGTAGGATGATCTTCAGGGGGGTAGTGTTAGGTTTATTTAAGGGGGGTTTGGGTTAGATTAGGGGTATGTGGGTGGTGGGTTTTAATGTTGGGGGGGGCTGTATTTTTCTTTTACAGGCAAAAGAGCAGTTTTCTTTGGGGCATGCTCCGCAAAAGGCCCTTTTAAGGGCTGGTAAGGTAAAAGAGCTTTTAACTTTTTTAATGTAGAATAGGGTAGGGCATTTTTTTATTTTGGGGGGCTTTGTTATTTTATTAGGGGGCTTAGATTAGGTGTAAGTAGCTTAAAATTGTTGTAATATTTGTTAAATGTTTGTAACTTATTTTTTTATTTTTTGTAACTTAGCTTTTTTTATTTGTTGTACTTTAGTTAGTTTATTTAATTGAATTTAATTGTAGTTATTTGTAGGTAATTAATTTAATTAATTTAATGATAGTGTAGTGTTAGGTTTAATTGTAACTTAGGTTAGGATTTATTTTACAGGTAATTTTGTATTTCTTTTAGCTAGGTAGTTATTAAATAGTTAATAACTATTTAATAACTATTCTAACTAGCTAAAATAAATACAAAGTTACCTGTAAAATAAATATAAATCCTAAGATAGCTACAATGTAATTATTAAAGGGACACTGTACCCAAAATTTTTATTTCGTGATTCAGATTGAGCATGAAATTTTAAGCAACTTTCTAATTTACTTCTATTATCAATTTTTCTTCATTCTCTTGGTATCTTTATTTGAAATGCAAGAATGTTAATTTAGATGCCGGCCCATTTTTGGTGAACAACCTGGGTTGTCCTTGCTGATTGGTGGATAAATTCATCCACCAATAAAAAAGTGCTGTCCAGAGTACTGAAACCAAAAAAAAGCTTAGATGCCTTCTTTTTCAAATAATGATAGCAAGAGAACGAAGAAAAATTGATAATAGGAGTAAATTAGAAAGTTGCTTAAAATTGCATGCTCTTTCTGAATTGCAAAAGATAAAATTTGGGTACAGTGTCCCTTTAATTACATTGTAGCTATCGTAGGATTTATTTTACAGGTAAGTATTTTTAGTTTTAAATAGGATTCATTTATTAAAGTATAGTGTAGTATTAGGTGTAATTGTAACTTAGGTTAGGATTTATTTTACAGGTAAATTTCTCTTTATTTTAGCTAGGTAAGCTATTAAATAGTTAATAACTATTTAATAGCTATTGTACCTAGTTAAAATAAATTGAAAGTTGCCTGTAAAATAAAAATAAATCCTAAGATAGCTACAATATAATTATTATTTATATTGTAGCTATATTAGGGTTTATTTTAAAGGTAAGTATTTAGTTTTAAATAGGATTCATTTAGCTAATAAGAGTTACATTTATTTAGATGTATTTAATTAATATTTAAGTTAGGGGGTGTTAGGGTTAGTGTTAGACTTAGGTTTAGGGGTTAATCATTTTATTACAGTGGCGGCGGTGTGGGGGGGGCAGGATAGGGGTTAATAAATTTATTATAGGTGACGATGGTGTAGGGGGGGACAGATTAGGGGTTAATATGTATAATGTAGCTTGCGGTGGGCTCCGGGAGCGGCGGTATAGGGGTTAACATATTTATTATAGTGGCGGTGGGCTCTGGGAGCGGCAGTTTAGGGGGTAATACATTTATTTAGTTGCGGCGGTGTAGGGGGGGCAGATTAGGGGTGTTTAGACTCGGGGTACATGTTAGGGTGTTAGGTGTAGACATTTCCCATAGGAATCAATGGGATGTCTGGCAGCAGCGAACCTGAACTTTCGCTATGGTCAGACTCCCATTGATTCCTATGGGATCCGCTGACTCCAGGGGGGGCGGATTGAAAACCAGGTACGCTAGGCCGGAAAAGTGCTGAGCTTACCTGCTAGTTTTCATTTTAAGTATAGTTTGCTCGTTTACTCTAGGGCGATTCTGGAAGCGATCGTAAGCTATGTATTTAAGTGATGTGCGCAGCTCACTCGACTGCTGCTGATGGATTCTACTTGCTGACTACAGTGTCCCTTTAAAACTAAATACTTACCTGTAAAATAAACCCTAAGTTAGCTACAATATAACTAATAGTTACATTGTATCTAGCTTAGGTTTTATTTTTGGCTGATTGGAACAGCCAATAGAATGCAAGCTCAATCCTATTGGCTGATTGGATCAGCCAATAGGATTGAAGTTTAATCCTATTGGCTGATTGCATCAGCCAATAGGATTTTTTCAACCTTAATTCCGATTGAGTGATAGAATTCTATCAGCCAATCGGAATCTAAGGGGTGCCATCTTGGATGATGTCCCTTGGATGACTTCACTTAAAGAAACATTCATTCGGGAAGAAGACTTCGTTGGAAGAGGATGATCCGCGCCGGATATCTTGAAGATGGACCCGCTCTGCGCCGGATGGATGAAGATAGAAGATACTGTCTGGATGAAGACTTCTGCCCATCTGGAGGACTACTTCTGCCGGCTTGGATGAAGACTTCTCCCGGCTTCATTGAGGACTTCTTGCCGCTTCGATGAGGACTTCTCCCAGCATTGTTGAGGATGAATGTCGGCTCTTCAAAACTGTAAGTGGATCTTCAGGGGTTAGTGTTAGGTTTTTTTAAGGGTTTATTGGGTGGGTTTTATTTTTAGGTTAGGGCTTTGGGCTGCAATAGAGCTAAATCCCCTTTTAAGGGCAATGCCCATACAAATGCCCTTTTCAGGGCAATGGGGAGCTTAGGTTTTTTAAATTAGGATTTTATTTGGGGGGTTGGTTGTATGGGTGGTGGGTTTTACTGTTGGGGGGATGTTTGTACTTTTTTACAGGTAAAAAAGCTGATTTTTTGGGGTTCTTAGTTTAGTTAAGGCTAGGGTTTTTTAATTTTGGGGGAGCTTTTTTTTTATTTTGATAGGGCTATTAGATTAGGTGTAATTAGTTTAAATATCTTGTAATTTGTTTTTTATTTTGTGTAATTTAGTGGGGGGTTTTGTAATTTAGGTATTTGTATTTAATTTAGTTAATTGAATTTAATTTAGGTAATTTATTTAATTGTAGTGTAGTGATAGGTGTTAGTGTAACTTAGGTTAGGTTTTATTTTACAGGTAAATATGTATTTAGGTAGTTATTAAAAAGTTAATAACTATTTAGTAACTATTCTACCTAGTTAAAATAAATACAAACTTGCCTGTAAAATAAAAATAAGCCCTAAACTAGCTACAATGTAAGTATTAGTTATATTGTAGCTAGCTTAGGGTTTATTTTACAGGTAAGTATTTAGTTTTAAATAGGAATTATTTAGTTATTAATAGTAGGTTTTATTTAGATTTATTTTAATTATATTTAAGTTAGAGGGTGTTAGGTTTAGGGGTTAATAGATATAGTATAGTGGCGGCAATGTTGGGGGCGGCAGATTAGGGGTTAATAAATGTAGATAGGTGGCGGTGGTGTTTGGGGAGGCAGATTAGAGGTTAATAATATTTAACTAGTGTTTGCGAGGTGGAAGTGCGGCGGTTTAGGGGTTAATATGTTTATTATAGTGGCAGCGATGTTGGGGGCGACAGATTAGGGGTTAATAAGTGTAGGTAGGTTGCGGCGACATTGGGGGCGGGAGATTAGGGGTTAAAAAATATAATGTAGGTGTTGGCGATGTTGGGGCAGCAGATTAGGGGTTAATAAGTATAATGTAGGTGTCAGCGATGTCGGGGGCGGAAGATTAGGGGTTAATAAGTGCAAGATTAGGGTGTTAGGTGTAAACATAAATTTAGTTTCCCCATAGGAATCAATGGGGCTGCATTACTGAGCTTTGCGCTGCTTTATTGCAGGTGTTAGACTTTTTCTCAGCCAGCTCTCCCCATTGATGTCTATGGGGAAATCGTGCACGAGCACGAACATCCAGCTCACCGCTGACTTAAGCAGCGCTGGTATTGGAGTGCGGTATGGAGCACAGTTTTGCTCTACGCTCACTTCTTGTCTTTTAACGCCGAGTTTATAAAAACCTGTAATACCAGCGCTGTACGTAAGTGAGCGGTGACAATAACGTACACCGCACCCCTCTTACCGCAAAACTCGTAATCTAGCCGATTATTTGTACAGTCCATTAGAATCCTCCGCATTATGTGGTTTAGTAAGTGATAAATTACTTGACTTACTTTTTGGGATGTCCGTTTCCCTTTTACCTTAAGCATACGAGGAAAAACATACTGGTCCCAATGGCGGTGTGCTGACCTCAACTGTCGGCCAATCTTCTTCTTGCTGCTGCTTGTGTCTTGGCCTGTGTTTGCACCCTCCGCACCTTTTTTGTTGTCGGATTCCTCAGGCGATGTTTCTGGTGATTCCGTACTACTTCCGCTTTGTGCTTGATTGCGGCCATAGCGTCTTGACATCCCAAACGTGTTCCTTCGTCTGGCACCTTCAGGGTCATAGCGCCATCTGTATATCCTCCCAGACGAATAATCCTGCTCATCTCTGGCAAATTTGGTGCGTTTGCAGTTTTCAGTTATTTTTTTTGATTCCGCAATTTTCTTATTTACATTCGCTACCAATTTATCAAATTCTTTAAGTGGTAAGGACTTTTTCAATTCTTTTTCCATCTCACTAATTTTAGTGTTTTGTTCCTCAATTTCTTTATTGACACATTCCACAGTTAACACAATAACGTCCATAGCGCATTTGTTTAAAATATGCTAAAACTTATTGCAGTATTCTTACAGCAAAGGCATAAAATCTAATAATAAAATAAGCAAGTTATTTTTGTCTCTGAGTTTAATGCTCAAAGTAAAGATATCCAGCGTATCATTAGGAAACATTGGAGTATATTATCCAATTGTAATCCCACTATAAAGGAATTTCAAAAGTATCCGATGACAGCATATAAAAAGGGTATAAACATCCAAGAAAAATTAGTTAAAGCAAACGTAGGGACTAATATCAAGTTAGGTTTGAGATTTATAACTACTAAAAATCTAGGCTGTTCATGTTGCAGCAACATGACTAAAGGGTTAGTGTTTTATCATCCTCACACAAGAAAAAAATACAACATAAAAGGTTTTTTCACGTCTTGAATATTTACACACATATACACATACTTACCACACATACATATATATACATACATATTTATACACACATATATATACATATTTATACACACACATATACAGTATATATATATATATATATATATATATATATATATATATATATATATATATATATATATAACAAACAAACAGAAAGATAATCAGCGCTTCTAAGGTAAGGATAAAAGATAGAAAATATAATAAAAGTAAAATAGATGATTACTTAGTTTAAAAATAAATGAATAATTATAATAAACATTTAAAAATTAGTAAAAGTAGGTGAAAAACTTAGAAATTGATGACAGATATCACCATGACATATTACTCGAAAATAGAATAGTAGTCAGCAATAGAATCAATATAGTCAATTAGGATAAGATCCAAAATCCACACTCTTACATATAATCCGGTGTTTCAGACAGTCAGAGTGGTATCAGACCTCACAAACAAGTGTATATGGTGGTTTGTAGTTTGCATTTGTGTCCACACCTAGGTGTTTGCTGCTCTCCTGGGGGTGTATCAACAATAGCCCCCTGAGTGAAGACAACAAAAACTGCAAGACATAAAAGGAGAAGCGCAACTGAACTCAAGTGAGATACTTTAATAACAAGGATAAAACTTTAAAAATAAGGTATTGCGCGTACCAGATTTAAAAAATAAACAAGAGCATCAAATGTGTGTCTTTAAAACAGGCGAATGCCGTGAAGTCTTACTGCGTCCTCCTGACTCCCGGTTCACCTTTTAATCCTACTAGATCAGCTGTTAGACAATAGTCTCCAGAAGAGCCGTATCAGGTACAGCGTGAGTCTTTTTGGCTGAATTTGTTAGCGGTTCGTATGAGCAGTCTTTGAGTTAACACCTGCTGCTGTAGTATAGACTTTTTGCAACTAATACCTGGTGTGTGTACCTGTGGGTGTGTTCTGCTCATAAAGGTAAGATGCTATTTTAACATAACATAATTAACTTAACACTTAACTAAATAACTCTAAATAACA